>NW_009190668.1:23967-35444 GCF_000690835.1 Fulmarus glacialis
TAAGTGTGCCGGGGCCAAATGCCCACCATGGAGCCAAGTCTGTAAGACACACTGTGCCTCTGCGGGAGCAGAGCCAAACGCTGCAAGGTGGCCCTGGGGTGCTGATGCTCCTAAGCACCTGGAAATGTCCTGAAGGACGGTGACAGGGAGAGGGAGACCAAGTGAATGTACCAATGCCTGCCTGCAGTGATGGCAGGGTGTCTGTACCACTGTGGCAGCTGCTTTTTATGGGTTTGAGAGACAAAACAAGACTGTGATGATTTTATAGCTGAGGGTCAGTGGGGGCATTGGAGTGTACCCTTGCCCCATCTGCTTGTGGAGAAGTCTGAGGCATGGGCAAGAGGCCTTTGCATACACGGAGCATCCCACCTCAGCCCCCACAGCCACTCTGCCCCCCAGCTGGGACCAGTCCCTGTGGGGCAGGGTTAGGGGGCAATGCAGAGCCCCAGCATATAGGGACATAGCAGATCCCAGCAGGCTTTTGGCTCTGCTCTGCTCCTGGCATGTCATAGCCCTTTGCAGCTGCCCCTTGCTGAGGATGAAGAGACCAACCCTCTCCCACCCAGGGGATGCCCTTGAGACTCCAGTGTGAGCAGCAAAACCAGACTGGTGGGACCTGTCCTCGTCAGTCTGGTGGCAGTGACACAGAGGGGCTCTGGAGAAGCTGAGGACCCTCAGTACTCTCTTGTGTTTGCTCAGGGGTGACATGCCTCCAGCAGGGACATGGCTGGGCAGAGCCGGTCACAGGGAGAGACCCCAGGCTGGCCCGAGCTGTGTTACAGGACTCTGAACGGTATAGCCGTACAGCATCTGTTTATTCTCATCTCTCTTCCGTAGTTACATGAAGGGCCCAGTGCAAATTCCCAAGCTCCAGGTACAAAAAACAGCATCTGTCTCAAAATTCTCACCTTTGAGAGAGGCAGGACAGCTCAGGGTGGGAATGCCAGCCAGGTCTGAAGCCACCCAGCAGCTTGGGATGGAGATGGGAGGGCAGCAGAGCTCTTGCAGTGAAGCCAGTCCACCTCCTGCATGGAAGTCTTTGAGGAAGACAAACTCCATGGACAGCTGGGCTCACTTCTGACACAAGGGCTCAGGTCACAGTTTGCCAAAAAGACACAGTGGTTGTGCTGCTGGGAAGCAGAGCTGCAGGGAGAAAGAAAAATAAAAACACCACAACCCCCAAACCTCCCTCCCCAAATAAACTGCCCCAGAATAAACTTTGACACTAGCCAGGCTGAGTTTGTAACATCTTAGCACCCTGTAAGGGACTGCTAAGGAGGAAATAAATTCCTCTTACAATGAGGCATGGAGACATTGTGTGTAAGGCGTAATAGGATCACTTGGTTTTGAAATGCCTTGAAGTTGCATTTCACAGCCTGACCACTAAATGCCTACACCCAGAGTTTATTGCACTTGCACAGATCTTCTGGTGTGACTCCAGCCCGATGCTGCACCCTGGGCACCTTCCAGTTCATTAGCTAACATCTGCCTGACATACTGTTTGTTTTCTCACCCTCCTGCAACAGGGAAAAGCCTGCTAAGGAAGGCTGTGTTTTGGTCAGGTTTGTTTTGTTTTGGGGAGGAGGAGGGTGCTGGGTCACTTTGCTTTTTCTGTGAGTTGCTGGCAAAGGAGGCAGCCTCTCTGTTGGGACGCCCATGCTTTTACACAAGCAGGGAGCTAAGGCACCAGTTCCTGGAAAACCAGTGTCCCTCCTCTGAAGGCTGCTCCATCAGCTCCCAGATGCACCACAAGGCTGCATCCTCATCCATCCACATGGGCAAGGACCGCTCCAGTCCCAAGGGCCTTGACGTTTCTGCTGCTGTATCGGGAGTGATGCTTGTTCGTACAGTTTGAGAAAGCCACTTTCATGCCTCTCCCAGTTATCTGGGCCCCAGCTGAATCCTGGACCAAATTCCGTCTGGGGACTCAGACTTGCAGGTGGCTGATTGCAGGGTACCAAGTTCCCATGGATCAGCTGGGCCTTCGTGAACATTGGCACGTGTGCTTTCAGCCTGGGATGAATACATTGCAAGGGGATTTCACGCACACCTCTGCCCACACAGACCAGACTAAGCTGCATCACAGTCATCATGGCTTAGCTTGGAACAGATGTGGCTGTGAGTTGGAGTTTGGCTCCGGCTGGAGCAGAGCTCCTGTTCCCTTCCCTCTAGCCAAAAGCAAGCACTCAGGCTGCTTGCTGGCTGCATCTCCACATCCTGATAGCCCTCCCACCCGAGATCTGTTTGCAACTGATAGAGGCATTTTGGGTGCCCTGGCTGAGCTCTGTTGCCTGCTCCCTCCTCTTCCTTCTCATTGCTGGAGCTGCTACATGGCATCTTGTTGCACGCTCCCAGGCTGTTTCCACAGCAACACGGCAACACAGGTGTTGCATGTGAAGTAACACCACCATCCTCCTCTCAACCTGCCCGGCAGGATAAGGAGCAAGGCAGAAGCCCAGGTGGCAGCCTGGAGAACAGGCTGGGTCTGCGGGGCTGTGGAGATAATGTTGAAAGTGACATATTCCAGGCTGGTTTGATTTTGAACCAGACCACACAGCTCCTACCCCAACCCCAGAAGCATGTTCAGCACCTCCAGCTCCACACCCACCCTGGCTGCACACGCAGTGGTGCCTCAGAGAGCTACGGGAAAGCCACCTCTCAGGTGCCTACAAGACCCTTCATCTAGCCAGGGCAAGTGCTAGGTGTGGGCTTGTCTGCTGGGAACCTCAGGGAGCCTGGCATTCCCTGCAGCTCTCCCTGGCTCTGGTCCCCAGCTGGCATCTGCCCTGATTTGCACGCCCAGAAATTCACGGTACAATGATAACTCAGTGCAAACAGAGAAATCCCAGTGTGAATGTGGCCCTGAGCTCATCGGGCATCTCCTTGGTGTTGTTTGTAATTATGGAGGCAAACAATCCTGTAATCAGTGCTGCCAAAGGCTCCCTGAAAGCCCCACAAGTCCAGCATAGCCAGCCGGTCTGCTGATGGAGCACAAAGAGCAGAGAAGTTGCTCTTTCCTCCTGTTCTTCTGATGCAGTTAACCTGTTTCTGATTTAGCAAGCAGCAGGGCTTGGGAGCATTCGCAGCAGTCAGGGCTCTGTGTGCCTGGGAAACCCTCCCACAAGTGCAGGACAAGCCCAGGAGTCTTCAGCTGTTTTCCGCTTTGAAAATGAATTCAGCCATGGGGGAAGGTGGGACACAGACCAAGTACAGATGCCTTGGCATTGAAGTAGCAGGTACGACATTGTCCTGAGATGCCTTTTTCTCTTCTGACCTGATGATGCCAAGCCAAGAGGTTGAAGGGGAGCATAGGCCTGAGAATAGTTTTTCATTAGCTTCCTACATCCCCCCCCAGCTTGCATTTTCCTACACCACACAAGTCCGGCTCCATCGGACCTTCTCACGGCATCAAAACATTTTGCTTCAGTCCAAATTTTCTGTTGTTTCTGATTTTGTTTGTTTGTTTGTTTAATTATCGCTCTGTGGAAAATTTCGAAACGGCAACTGTTCCATCCCTTTTGGGGAAAAACAAGCAGACGTTGAAATGTTGGGATTCCCCTTGGAGCGAAAATCCCACGTCTCGGTGAGAGAGGACAGTGCCTTGATTTGTCTGAGGCAGGAGGGTGGCAGGGGATGGGGATCCTGCAGTGATGTAGATGGGCCCCTCGGCAAAGGCTGGGAGGAGGCTTTCAATGCCCCGGGCATCTTGTGCTCTCATCCCTCAGGAAATAGAGCTTGCAACAAGCCAGCAGCTCCTGTCCCTGGCACTACAAGGCAGTCGGGATGCTGGCTCCACGCAAGTCACTTGGAGAATGACCCCTATTTCCAGGTTGCTTCGCCAGGGCTCAGAAAGATGTTCCTGCTTTCAGATGAAGCTTTTCTCACATCTGCCCTTTGTGTGACCTCCTTTTACTCTTGACTACACATCACCCCAAGTACGATGACCTTCTCTTCCTCTTCCATCCTTTCTGGGGTCCCATATCTCTCCTCTGCTTTTCCAGGGCTCTCTGCCCTTTCCTTGTCCCAGCATCTCCTTCATTGCACTGCTGCTGCTCAAGGTGTCGGGTGGAACGAAATAGGGAGGGGCAGAGGTGCCCCCCCACACACGCCTCTCCTGCCAAAGCCTGAGATGTCGAAGCACTGTGGCGGTGCACTGTGCAGATCTTCTGTTCCCCCTTGCTCTCCACCTTGCTCCAACCAGCAACGAAGGAACTAGCAGTGCCCATTGCCGCTTGGTGTCAGGATTGGTACAATGCGGGATGAGTGTCCAGGTGCTGCTTGCAAACAAGAAAATGTAGTCACGGTCAAGGCTTCTTATGGGAAATAGCACCATGACCCAACATCTCCTCCAGGCCCACTCTGCTGTCTTTTGTTCTCTCTAGCTTCAGTGGGCTCCAGTACACTGTCTTGCTTGGGCGCCTTGAGAGTCTCTCTTTTTCTCCAGATCTTCTCCATTCCTAGACGAGACCTGTAATTCCCCACCTTCTTCTGCCCCCCAGGACCATTTTTTTACCCCCTCCTCTAATCAGTGTCACTTAGGGCTGGCCCTGCTGTGGTTTCAGCATGCAGCTGCTGGCCTGTAGCACACCGTAACTAGCTGTCCCAGGACTCAGCAGCAGCTCCTCTGAGAAGACAAATCGGTCATTATGCATCTGAACAAATAGATTTCATATTCCAAATGGAGAGATCTGTCAGCGGCTCCATTCCTCTGGGAAGCCATGAATGTCAAGCCATTTAAGAGCCCTTTCCTAATGATGCCCCTGGTGAGCAGCCGTAAAGACGTATAGCCCCAGAGCTCAGCGAGATTTTGCTGGAGACTATCAGGGTAGAGGGGAAGATTAGGAGGCATTAGCACAGCAGAATGGCTCGTTCCAGCACGTCCTCTGGAGTCCTGCACAGCAGAAAAGGAGCACGAGGCATGGGCTCAGATTAATGGTTTCTTCACAAGCTGGCTTTGCCTTCTGACAGAGGAGAAAAATGATTGCACACACACACACACGCACACACACGCGAAAGAAGGGAGATGGGCCGTTCTGCCTGACTTATACATTTTGTAATGGAGAGCCTCACTACAAGAAGGAGGAAAAGATGAAGTAGGGCAATGGGAATGTAATTCCTCTCTGACCTGCCATGATGCTTATTGACTGCAGACCCTGCCTGCAGCACATCAACATTTGTCCTGGCACTAGTCCCTCTGCCACCCATGTACCCTAAAGGGCAGTTCTCTGCAGGACTGGGGGAAGGTCACCTGGATTTGGAGACCCTCTCCCAGGTCAGCAGGCTGCAAGAGCTGACAGCCTCCCCCAGCAGCACAGAAAGGGTTGGTGTGGGCTGGGAGCCAGCCCTTGCAGCTGGGACTATCTCCAGGGGGAGGAACCAGGGTTCCCTGTTCCCAGACGAAGGGCATGGAGACACAGCGATGTCTCAAGCCTGTCCATATGGCAAGTCCATCGGTTGGCTTTCTCCCACTGCCCACGTAGGCACTCCGACCTGGAAATCAAACATTTCACATTGAAAACAACTAGGATGCAACACTGCCCTGGACAGACATCCCCTCCCATGCCCTTCTTTGCTATAGTTGGTCCAAACTTGCAAGTGGTGTCAGTCACCTCAGACCAGAGCTTTTTGGCGAATTGAGGTTTTCCAGGAAATTTTTCCAGGTTTTCCACTGTGCTAAGTGTCCCCGAGCACGTTGGAAACCTCTCCCATCAGATGTGTGATGTGCCAAGTTCTTAAAAAATAGCAGTTGCATTTTGGACAAAACGAAACAAAACCATTTGCACTGGGTAAAGGTGACCAGAATCAAACACTCGGCTGCAAGGAACATGGGCAATTTTAATTGTCATTCCCTAACACCCCTGAATTTAAACACCCGCGCTGATAACCATTGCCTGTATACAAAATGTGGCCCTATCTTCTTTTAAATGTGTTTTCCAACCTGTGTGTTATCTCTTCAGAGGGAGCCATTTGTATTAAGAGAAGAAAACGGCAAGTATCTAGAGGCCACCTTTAATAAAGTATGTGATACAGTAGCTTGCAAAATCATACCTGGCAAATGAAGTCCAATTGGAGCGGATACAAGCTGAGACACCTGATGGAAAATTGGCTTAAGGTGTGTAAACACAGAGCCATGATAAACTACAGGGGACCGCGTGGGGAGGGAGGTGTCCAGAAGGTGCCACAGGGATCGATGTTAGAGCTGGTTTAGTTTAACATCTTTATTAATGACAGGGAGGGAGAAGTAAACAACACATTAATAACATCCGGAGGTGATACTAAACTGTGCAACTCCCTAGACAGAGCCAAGAGGAGGAACTTGCAGAGCAAGGGATGACCCTGCAAAGCTGCTTGCTTTTTCTTATCAAGGTCAAGGGATAAATTGTGAACAGAGGGGCCATTGGGGAGGAAGGGGTCGAGAAGAGGAGCCCAGGCAGGAAACATGAGATGAATGCTGTGAGATACTGAGGGAAAGCAAGTTTGGGGCAAATCGCCTGTCGTAGCCCTCTGAGAGCCTCTATTTTGCCCTGTGAGGGGGTACTACACACACATGCAACGGGCTGTAAAAATCAGCAGCTATGCCTCCACAGCTAAATCTCCCTTCAAGACGTCATGCTCCTCCAAGTAAGCTTCAGGTAAGTGCTTAAAATTAGAGGTGCTGTCTTTCCCAACTCCAGAGGTATTTCACCAGTTCTAAGGAACGCCATGTCAATAAGAGGGATAGGTAAGTAAGCATGAAGTGATCAGTAGGATCACCGCTTTTGGAAATTGGTGACTGCTTGATACCAGCAATAGTCATTTTATTTCATTTATATCATCTTTTGGAGGACGGTCATGGCTGGGGAAACACACATATACATGCACACTCAATGCTTCAGAAAGACTAATTTTCCACATCTCGAGGGAATTATGAGTGAAATGGTTGGGGAGGAAGATGAGGGCAAGAAAATGAGATGTTGAATGTTGAACAAGTGGAGAAGGTGCAGGAAAGAGCTGTGGAGCCAAAAGAAAAACAACCTTGCAATGAGAGACTGAAAAATCTTGATCTGTTTAGCTCATCAAAAAGAAGACTGAGATTTAACTGATTGCAGTGTGTAAGTACCTTCCCAGGAAGAAAATACAAGGTGCGAAAGGCTCTTCAATCACACGGGGAAAGGAACAAAAGAGCCAACAGCTGGAAATTAAGGTCAGACAAATTCCAGTAAGACTTAAGGCTCAGATTTGCAGGAGAAAATGTGACCAGACATGCAGTCAAAATCCCAGGGATGTGGTAACTTCTGGGACGTGGTAATTTCTTCACATCTTCAAAGCAAGGGATGATTTTCTGTAAGATGCTCCAGTCAAATACATGTTGCTGGACACTGTTCAGTAGAAACCAGATGCAACTCACTGCTCCACAGGGCTGTGCTGTAAAGGGGGTCATGACAGATGACCTGTGGTTTTCTTCAAGAATTATTTGGCTGAAAGAGGATGTTTAAATACCTTATGCTGCATCTCATTCCTTTTCATACCACAACTGCTGGCATATCCATTGAGCAGTTTATTATATCCTCTTCACAGCCTTAACTCCAAATCTGCATTCCTCTTCTTTTGTCCTATTTAGATACTGTGGAGTACTTGGTTTTGTCGTGTTTGCTATTCCAGTGTCTGCATTTACCCCACACTGCCGTCTGTCATTTCAAAGCACAGTCCGTTTCTCCCCACGTGTTTTCCACACCTGTGGTTAAGATCTTTGTAGGACAGCTCCTGTTTTATTCCCAGATCTGCAGGAACCTGTTAAAGAAGGAAACTTATGCTGTGCTCCCTTTTAAGAAAGCTTTATTCTTTTCTGTGCTTGTTAAATGTCTTTTCAGTTGTGAAGCTAGCATCCTTTTTGGCAGCACAGCCTCATCTTCTCTTAAGTTGAGACAACCTGGTATCAGGTGCATTGAATGCAGCTCCTGAGAGGTTCTTGCTGGCTCAATCTACAGCTAAATGCACTTTGCCTTAAATTGCAGGAGGGGCTCAAATGCTGTGGAAGGGGGCAGTGAAGGACTCCAAGGACTAGGACTCCAGGAAGAAGCCAAGGTGGAGGAGAAAGGCTGAAGGTTGTTTTTGCTGCTATTATTTAACAACAAGGGTAAGGCCAAGAGCGTGGGTAGGTTTGACCCTGCCATTGCACTCCGTAAGGGAGCTGGCTGAATGTGCTGCTGCTTGCACACAGGTCTTGTGCAAGGAGACATCTGGAGACAGGACCCATCTGGATCAGACCTCTCTCCTGGGGACAGTGCTTGTGTGACTTCCTGGACACCGTAAAGTTGCTGGAAACATGAAGGCACTTCAGAAACAGGCAGGAGTGATGAAAGGTCTGTGGGGAAAGGCCCTGAAGGAGAAGTAAAAGGGGGACTTGCCTGCCTGCAAGAACTTGGGAGGAGGGGGGAGGTTATTAAGGGTCCCCTTGTGGTTTCACTGGGAGGAAGGGAATGAAATCGAGCAAGAAAAATTGCGTCTGAACATCAGGAAATGCTTTCCGTCACAGAGATGTATTAGTCTGGGGAATTGCCTCCTTAGGCATAGGGTGAGGACATGGTTGCTCAAGACATACTCGGCAGGCCTCTGAGCTCGAAGGGAAATGTCCTGCTGAGGGGTCAACGTCTCGGAGTTATGCCAAATCAGGACAGTGCCAGCACCGCTGTCACTCACCCACTGTATTGGTGTCATTTGGAGGGTGCTGCTGGGTGCTCTGTGCACCCCTGGGACCTCGAGGTGTCTGGTTCCACAGGCTGGGAGGGAGGCAAACCCTCCTCGCGGTGTTCAACCCCAAGCTGCTTCATCCTTCTCCCATGGGTGGACCCCTGGATGGCTCTGATCTCGCCTGCTCAGATAACAGTGGTGAGGGAGGGCAAGAGGAAGAGGGCTCCCCAGGGATTCTGGACATCTTACACTGATGTCCACACCAGTGCCCCTGCATTGTGGTGGGTATGATGGATGGGAGGTCACAGCTAGCTGGTGCACCTCCTTGGGTGTGAACCCACCTCCAGCAGTGGTCTCCGAGCTCTGATGTGACTACTGGGCAACTCTGCATTCCCCACCAGGTTTCTCCTGCGGGATGTTGGCTGTAGGGCTTCCTGTCTTTCCTTCGGCTTCCCGTCTTTCCTTCGAAAATATATGCTCACCAACCCAGCCTCTTGGGCTTGCTTTGGCCAGGAGTGACTGTGTCCCCAGGGCAGACCACCCTTACCAAACTGCTGGGTTCCTACAGAAATGCTGCCTGCAGCAGCCAGCAGCACCGTTTCTCTAGCAGATATATCTGTTTCCCAAATAAGACCTACCGGTGGCCTGTCTCTTATCTACCTATTCCTCCTTTGCAGCCGCGCCACTCCTCTCCTCTCTGCTTCTCCCAGAGTTGTGTTGTTGCCATGGTTACCCTTTATCTTTAAGAGATTTCCCCACCCCTCCCCAGTGCAGAGTGAAATTCCCGAGCTTCACCCTCCATAGAGAACTGCCTCCCTCTAAAGTGGCACTAATTGAGCACGAAATGTTATGCAGCTAAATTACAGCATAATTTATTCGGCGTTAAATGATTTAAGCAGTGGCTCAGGAGTGCTGGGAACAAGAATCACTCCCCTCTTCCCACCCTTTTCATCTCCTCACTCTGCTGCCTGCTCCACAGCCGGGAGTGTGCTGGAGTTGGAGGATTGCATCCTCCAAAGAAGGACCAGTCCAAACAGGGCAGCCAGCATTTCACAGTCTGATTTTTTGGGAAGAGCCAACAGCTTTTTGGACACTCATCAAAGAGCCTGTAATCGCAGCCTGATCACCCTTATGAGAGCTAATTTCCAACCGGGAACCCATCAGAAAGCTGCAGTGTATGGGACGTCACCAGCATCCTGCAAGGAGCTCGGTGATTTTTTTCCTGTCAGACTGAGATTGGGAGGGGGGGCTTTTCTTGTTTGAAAAGAGAGAATTTCAGTGCAGACAGTTTGGCCAATTTGAAACTGGTTGCCGAATTATATCACGTTGGCTATTTCTTCAATTCCAGACTACAGATCCTTCCCTCCAGCCTGACAAATGCCTCCAACGCCATAAGAGAGCAGGTCTCTTACATTACTGCTTCTCTATGGTAAGGAGACATATGTTGTCCCTAAGCAAATAGGAAATCACTTGCTGTCTATTCTAAATTTAAGCGAAATACCATTTTGAGGAAAAATCCGAAGGTTTCACTTTGAAAATGCAAAACTGAGACGTTCCAACCCTTCAGAAATATTTTTCAGTGTCTTTTCAGACTGAAGCTATTTGGCAAACCTGACAGAAATATCAGAACTACCACCATCAGCCCAAGATGTATTTTTAGAAGGAAAAAAGGAAAAGTTTCTTTCGTTCAAAAAAAATAGTCACCTACTTCAACTCAGAATGGAGGCAATTTTGGCATTGTGTAAGAGACTCTGGGAGACATGCATTCTCCTAAACGAGGAAGGAAGGAAAGAGTACCAACAGGATCAGAGGTATAGAGATATAAAGCAGCTTCCTTTTTTTTTTTTTTTTTTTAAAATATATGAGGACTAGGGTTAATTGGAACTTCTTCAAGCCAAAGAGAAATTGGGGAAAAGGAGCAGGCACCCCATAGAAATGGAAGCTGCATGGACTAGCGGACTCTTTAGTCTGTGTAAAGCCTGGGTGATGATTAAGGAGGGATAGGATAGGAGTCCACCAAGTCTAAAATAGCATGGAAAAGATGACTGGGGACGGATGCTTTTCTGCCTTTTCTGAGGCAGCAGCACATAAAACTAAAAGGAAACAGGTTCTAGAGAAGCAAAGGGATTTGGCTCTTCATATATGAAGGTTAACCTGTGTAACTTCTTGCCACAGGATGTTATGGGTGGTAAAAGTTTATAAGGGTTATAATAAACACCTGGATTATTTCACAGGGGGATAATTCATCAAAAACTGCTTAATCCTGGAGTGGTGTTTTGTTGCAAGCTTGAAGATGGTTCTTGGGAAAAATTATGATGCGTTGGTTCTGGTTTGATACACACCCTTGAGGACCTTGTAGTGCTGGGACAGATTATTTAGAGGGATTTTTAATTTGACTCGCTGTGGTCTTATGGTCCTGTCTCAGATGATTCCCATCCAGTGGGAAGGGACTATGGAGGTATCTGAGCCCCCTTCTCAGTGGTGCAGGCACTAACAACATGCCAGACCTCCTCCCAAACTGCGCAACCTCCTTCCGCTGGAACGATATTCCAGTGGAAAAGGTCAATTTGTCCAAAGCAAAGTGTTTCATTTAAAAGTGTTGCTTTTGGGACAAAACTCATTTGGGGGGGAAAAGAGGGGAAGGAAAGAAAAAAAAAAGAGGAAGAGCTCTTTGATAAGGTTGAAATGCTTCATTTAGATCTTTCTGGAGCGCAGTGTTTCAAGATGACTTCTTCCCCTGTTTCAAAAAGGGAAATGCATTGTAAAACCAAATGAAAAATGAAAAAAGCAGAAACTGAAGTAGAACT
>NW_009190668.1:35502-96544 GCF_000690835.1 Fulmarus glacialis
TTCAAGAAGACGGTTAAATCTCCCTGGCTATTGTTCCATTCTGGAATGGAAAACCTCTTAAAATCACTGAACTTCCCCCAGGTTCTCACAACCGCTTCCCCGCTCTTTGGGATGACCTCTGTGGTGGGAAGCCAAGATATCGAACCCAGGTCACCTTCTGACTCTCCAGCTGCCCCAGATAATCCTCCTAGCCCATGCTGAGCTCTGCTAAAAAAGGCAGAGAGCTGATACAAAACTCGCCCATCCTTTACTAGCCAGAAAGAGAAAATGCTGGGCTCCACGGCTGCCAGTTGAATGGCCTTTCACTGCTATGAATTTCCCTGAAGACAGTTTGCCACTGGAGATGCAGCGGGCAATAGCAGCCGTGCCAGCTCTGGATGCTCGGGAGCAGCGCACAGACCAAGCAGGGAGCCCACACCACATGTCTCTATTCCACCAGGACACCGGCACCCACTGGGAGCAGCTCCCCATCACTGCTGGCATGATCTTCAGACTTGTTTCTCCACCGTCAGCCTGTGCACAAGGGTAACACGTTTTTCCAAGCCCCGGGTCGGACAGTTTGCCTCTGTGCTGGCGGCAGGCAGGCAAAGGACCGCGCTTTTTGCTGTCATCCAGCTTTGTGAACTGAAGGAAGATATTTGTTTGCTCTCCTTGTCGTTTCTACAGCATTTGGGAGCCCTTCAAGGCAATATTTTTCACTCCATCCTGCCTCGTTCCTTGAGGTGTTTCCCAGCATACAGAAGTCCTCTAGTACCTCACCCAGTGAGGCCGCGCTGCTGGTTAACATGCAAAATCCCTGCCAGCTAATAAATAATTACTTAAGAGAAGCTACGCTCAGAACTGGGCTTGGACAAACAGAACGTTATTTTTCTTTTTTTTTTTTTTAAGCTTGCTTTAACAATACAGTTGAAAAATGTAAATGAAGTAAAACTTTAGGTGAACTTAAAAGGTGAAAAGCATTCTTCTGGTTCAAAGAAAGCCTCTTTTGGATCAGAAGTAAAACTTTAGGTGAACTTAAAAGGTGAAAAGCATTCTTCTGGTTCAAAGAAAGCCTCTTGTTTCCTTTTAGAGCTTCCCAACGTTTCCTAATACAATCTCTGTAAAGAAAAAAAAATCCAATTTTCACGTAGAAAATGTCAAAATGCAATTTTAGTGCTTGTAGAAGGGCTTATTTCTGACCAAAGCAGCATCTTTTCTCATCCAAATTAATTGCAAAATTGACACAACATTTCAAAATGTGCTCGTCACACCAACCTTCAGAAAGTTTCACCCAAAGGGTGTTATTTCCTTGCATTCTTGTGGCCATGGAAGTGTTATGCAGAGGGTTGTGGTGCTCTCATGAAAATGGAAGAAGAAGCACCGAGAGCTGTGAGTTGCAGCGCTTTGGGGCTTTTTTAAGCAAAATAACAGTCTTTTTAGAGTGGAAGTCCAGCCCTGGCAGAACAGATGTTGTAACTTATCACATTTATGGTGGAAACTTGAGGGCCAAGAGGGAATTCAAAGAGCAAATAGTTAACAGCATAAACCCAAATAACGAGAAATATATAACGTGTATCAGAAGACTAAGAGGAGTTGATTGCTCTGAGGGAGCAGCGGGGGGTAGAAAGGAGCAATTAAAGAGCAGGAGGAGGAAGAGGAGGCAAAGGAGGGCATTGCTGAGGAGCCAAGTGATTCCTTTAAATCTACAGGGGTAAAAGTACATAATCTCTCATTAAAATCAGCTGCTGTCCTAGCGGACCAGAGTGTAACACAAGCTTTATCCGTCTTCTACAAATGACACGATGAGCTGAGGGCAGGGTTACAGGGCACTGAGCTCTGCTCGAATTAACTGCCCCAAACTTTGTTAACTGAGCGGGTGTGTCCTGGTGCCCTTCCAGGATGCTGAAAAAAGGCCAGAAGTCAGAGCTCTGAAGTGACACAGGTTGCCAGTCTGAGCAGAAACTCTGGGACATAGAGAGTCCAATGCCTGCACTGCACAGGAGGATGGAGAGGAGAGGCACATGCCCTTGCAAATTCCCCATGTTGCCTTACTAACAGCTCACAGCAGCTAAACTCTCTTGAGTTTCGGCTTGCTGGCTACCCTCCTTTTCTCCCCCTTAAACGCTTTTGTTGATGTGATGAATTGTTTGCCAGATAAGCTATTACTTATCAGATTGTTTGTTAGGCTCCTTATCAGCTGAGCTGAACAGGGGCTTGTTTATATGAGGCTAAAGTTGTGTGAGAGGCTGCAGAGCCGAATGGAGCCGTGCAGGAGAGGATGGCTAAAGGAGGGTGTCAGGGTACAAAACGACCTCTGGCAACCAAAGTGAACGGTTTCCAAACCAAGGGAGCTGATAGTTAAGCACTGGTACCATCCTGTCAGCCCCAGTCAGTGGTTTGCTCAGATGTTGTATTCATTGCATGCTATATCCTACGATAAGAGAAGAATGTATTGTGGAGCTTTAATAAAAGCTGTTGCTCATAACGCTGCTTACCGAAGTCTTTCATCTTCCCTCTAATTAATTCATGCTAATTTCCTTGCCAGTTGGATACATCAATTTGGAGTCTAAAATAGAATCTTGGTTTGTTTGTGGAGTTCAGCATGTTGCAAAATATAGCTCTTCTATCAGGAAAAACTGCCAAAAGGGAAAGATCCAAATGGGATCTTATGGATGCAGGGTGCTGTACAGCATGGGTTGGAGAAACGCAGCGCTGCACCAAGGCCCCACGTCTGCGTCCCCTCTGTAGGATGAGTCCCAAGCACTTAGACACCCCAATGGAAACCCTCTCCAGTAACAGGATCTTTCCACTCTGTACTAATCTACCTTTGCTTTTATCAACATGAAGATGGGAGACTATATGCTCCTTTACTCACTCCTGAGTGTCATGATTAAAACAAGCTTTATCAGAAGATGCCGTTTCTTCGGGTTGGAATCTAGGTGGTTTGGAACATCTTGATTCAACAAGTTTTCACTTAATCCAGCACAAGCCCTGGGGCATTGGGGAACCGGTAAAATGGGGATTGCCTTCAGGCTGCACTCAGTTTTGCTTCCCACCAGCGGTACAGCAACTCAGTTTCTGCTGTAGCTTATGGGATACGGGGTCACAGCTGAGAGGGCTGAAAAGGATGCAGAGAGCCATCAGTCATCTCCCTCCCCAAAACTAGTCTTTCTCCAACCCTTCCTGGCAGACATGTTATTCTCGAAGATTTCCCAAAATAGCAAGCCTACTTCTCTCCAGACAGTCAGCAAACACTTAATTCTTGTCACTATGATTTACTTGTATCTTGCTTGAAATCCCCTTCCTGCAGTTTAAACCTGTTTCTTCTTTCCTGTCCAATCGCTATGAATCATTCCTACCCTCTCTGCAGCCTCCTGACTATTCTCCTGCCTCTATACAGCCTGTTCTTCCTTGCAACCCCAGGCTTTCTGTTTCTCTGCAGGTCATGTTGGGTGACACAGGTAGAGGTTCAGACACAAACATGATGAGAGAAGCAGACACCCAAGAGATACGTGCACATGGGCTTGCACACCCACTCATGTGCTTCCAAGCGTGCACACACTGAGTCCAGCCTTTTTCTCCGTAAGCATCCTTTGCAAGCCACTGGCGCTCACAGTGCTGGCAGCAACACAAGTCTCTGAGCTGTCAGAGAAATAACCAGGTCTCCCAAAGCCCCAGGTACCATGGGCTGTGCAGCCCTTGTGGAAAATCCCCTTAGCATTCAAGAGGGGAAAAATTCAGTGAAAACAGTTGTAAAAATCTCCCAACTCCTTGCCTTCGTATGTGGCTGGCTGAGCAACACAGAGACAGCAAAGAGAGTGTCCGTGCACCCTCAGGCATGATAATGCATAGGGTAGATTCCAGGGAATCAGAGGAAATTTTGCTAGAAATGTGGCGTGCAAAGAGGTACTGCAAGTTCCAGCTGGTTTGCATTTTCTCTGTATTTATAAAAAATAAATTGATACTTTATTACCTAATCAAAGTAGCTACTCATGCGTTTTTGCCTCCCCCTCCCTCCTCAAATTTAGCACGGGTGTTTCAGATGCTAATATAGAGCTTGCAAGAGAACAAGAGAGCCTTTCTGTAAGACTTTTTTAAGACGTCTTAAGAGGATGCTTAATAAAGAGGCAGCGTGGGGTGGTGTCTGGGTCAAGGACTCGACAATCAGGATACTTGGATTACTTCCCGGCTCTGGCAAAGCTCCAGAGCAAATGCTCCATTGCTCCGTGACTCAATTTCCCTCTCTACAAAGTGAGATCCTAAGCTTACCCTTTCCTGCACCTTGATAGGGCTTGAAGGGCTATCAGACAGCTAAAAATTGTCCCTGGTGCGCTTAACTCCCCTGCATCCTCCGTCCAACCAACCACTGCAGTATGTCCCCTGCGGCACTAACCACTGCAGCCCCAGCCCAAGGCAGAGCCCAGGCTCTCTGGTCAATTTGTGCTGTAAAAAAACCTGTGCTCAAGGATTTACAGCCATTTTGGCCAGCAGTGCATGTAAAACCCAGGACTCCCTGGATGCAGCTTGGGGCAGGGATGGAGATGCAGGATTATCTCCTCATGCAGATGAGCTGACACTGCACCATCAGCTTCCAAGGCCAGGTCTACTCCAGATTTTAGCAAACTAGGTGGTGAAAAAGATTTCAGCTTTGCTGGCATTGCCAATGTGGAAAAAGGAAACAGTGAAAGTGCGTGATGAACTCTGCTTTTACTCACAGATTCCAGTGGTGGCCGGATGCCACTGATGGAGGGGTGAGGAATCGTGTTTTATTTCCACGTGAGCAAATATGGTGGAAAGCGAAATTTTTTTGCTTTTGGCAGAATTTTCAGTAGACAGTTCCCCACCCTATTTGGAGTAGGTGCACATTTTGTTGAAAAGGAAACCCTGACAAAATAAGAAATAAACTTTTTTTTCTAGCAAAAATAATCATTTGCACCTCGAATACTGTGTTCAGTTTTGGGCTCTACAATGTCCTACAAGAAGGACATTGAGGTGCTGGAGCATGAGAGAAGGGCAACGAAGCTGGTGAAGGGCCTGGAGAACAAGTCTTATGAGGAGCGGCTGAGGGAACTGGGGCTGTTTAGCCTGGAGAAGAGGAGGCTGAGGGGAGACCTCATCGCACTCTACAACTGCCTGAAAGGAGGTCGTAGCGAGGTGGGGGTTGGTCTCTTCTCCCAAGTAAAAAGCGATAGGACAAGAGGGAACGGCCTCAAGTTGTGCCAAGGGAGGTTTAGGTTGGACATTAGCAAAAATTTCTTCACCAAAAAGGTTATCAACCATTGGAACAAGCTGCCCAGGCAAGTGGTTGAGTCACCATCCCTGGAGGTATTTAAAAGATGTGTCAATGTGGTGCTTAGGGACATGGCTTAGTGGTGGACTTGGCAGTGCTAGGTTAATGGTTGGACTTGATGATCTTAAAGGACTTTTCCAAACTAAACGATTCTATGATTCTATGATTCTATGATTTTGTAAAAAAAAAAAAAAAAGTTTGCATAAAAGTAAAGATAAACACTATGTTTTGTCTAGCTTCACGTGTGAAATAGGCATGAGGCGAGCTCCAGCATCAGGCGTTTTTATTGCTGGTTGTGTTGTCGGCACCGCTTTTACAGGAGCAGATGGTGGCATCAGCCTGGATCAGCGCCCTGCATCGCCAGCCTCACGTGCACAGCCCCGCACACACCCCCAGCACGCACAGCTGCAGACACAGTCTTTGCTTCATGCAGACATTGCTCTGACTACATTTCAGGATCTGCAAGGAGGCCAAGAAGACACAGCCCCGAGACCATACAAGTTGTCCTCATGGGGTGCAACTAGCTTAGGGGAAGGCTGGCTTTAATATCTATGAAACTATGAAGGTCTTCATGTGGCCACATATTTTCTGTCCTATCAAATATATGGGATGGGGAGACACTGTTATGCCATTACATAAAGAGCAAACTTAAATTAATGAGGACCAAGTGATTTGATGAAGTCATGTGAGAAACCTATGCCTCAACGGGAGATAGGATATGGTTGCTGGACCTCAGCACCATCCATGCCTTGAGTTTTCACGGCTCTGCATGACAGACCAGAGGTGTGTCTAGCTGATGGGGAGAAAAAGACAGGGGACAGGAGCAGGCACAGACAGACCCTTCCTTAAGAAGACAGGAAAAGACCAGAGACTATATTTAGCAAAACACCCCGTAATAATTCCAGGTTTCTTTCCCTGTCCTGTCGACTCATGAAGCAAGTTGAATGCTTTCAACACCCGGCTGAGCTTTGCATTTCATCTCACGTTGAAACCGCTGTCTGGAGATACTTGTTTTGCTTTCATTTATTCCAAAGACCTGGCCTAAGCCGTGGGGGGGATTTTTCCAGTAGGTGCCTGTGTAGCAGGGGAAGAGGAACTCAGTGACTCAGCTTCTTACTAATAAGGAGAAATTAAAACCTAACGCAACTTCGTGCAACCAAATGCAGTGAAACAGGCCCTTGATCTAATCAGCACTTTCTAAAGGAATTAAATGCCAATCTATTTTAAAATGCATTTCTCTGCGACTTAATGAGGGCAATGGGGAAAAATCAATTGGTCGTGTAATTTGGAATTTCAATAATATAAACAATAAATGCTAATTAGGAACATTCTTATTAATGTCATAAAATTCTTGGACAGGTTGTAGTCACATAATTAAAGTTTGACGAGGCTGCTTGAAGAGTTTGAGGCCTGACAGGAGTTGCTGGGGCATGGACAGGGAATGGGATGAAGGGAGTCTGTGCTCGAGGCTGCATCGCTGCAGGGAGCCGATGGGTTCTGGGAGGGATGGAAAGCCCCAAGAAACAGGACCATCCCTATGCAGCTGAGGTTCTCCAGAACTCTAGAGAGCCAAGGACACGGAGCTGAGCGTGTCCTTGTACCGACAGTGGTACCCAGAGTTTATTCGACATCCTTGAGACTGTATGGCCACCTTTAACACAGGATAGGAGTCTTCTCTCCTGTTATGTGTCTAAAAATTACTGGTGTGAATGTGAGTTGTCACCCAGATTTGGGGTCCAGCAGCTCCTCCAAGTGCAGAGCCAACTCCTCCGAGGGTGGTGGGATGTCTTCTCAATAAGCCAAGATCTCTGCTCTTGCTGTGTAAGAGACATAAGCTCTAAGTAAGACAATTCACTTTTAATGTCTAAAGGGAGGTGAGACTATCCAGCACTGCTAAGGAACAACTTATTTCCTTCTGAAATGCATGGGTAAAACACCTCAGATGAATAGAAACCTCTGCACCAAAAATGTGCACTCCTGTGGCAAAGCCCCCTGTTGTAGCAGAAGAGGGGTTGGGCAGATTTTCTCTCAGCAGATCCCAGCCCCTTGCCTGGAGGCATAGACATTTCTACATGGAACATCAGAGGGCAGGGATCAGTCTGAGCAGAGCGAGATGAACACAACCAGAAGAGGATCCTCATGGAACTGGCTTAGACAATATCTGCATGTAGGTGCCTTAAGGAGGTGAGCAATTCTCCTACACTTCACCTCTCTCATTTCATCATAGATTTTCCTAGAAATTGCTTTTCTCTAATGCAAATAGAAGAGTAAAAGTCAACAAGTTTGAAAAAAAAATTATAGAAATCAGTATTTATTTTTTCAAAATTTTAAGCAAGAGATCTGCTTCCCACCCGCTCCCCTAGATTTTATGTTCCCTTGAAAATGGTGGTTTTCCAAGTTTGGGGGCATTAACATTACTTCTTCTTGCACAACCTCCTCATAATATCACTCTTTCAAAAAAAATTTCCACTTTTTCTTCCATGTGAAAGAAATGGAGATGAGGAAACTGAAAAAATTTCAAGTCTGACTAAACTGGGATTTAGTTTATAATGTAGCACCGCAAAGAAAAAAATGTTGTAACGGCTTTTGGAAACTTCCAGGAAATAATGTGTTGTTGAAAAGTTTGGGTTTTTCCTCCCCCCAAAATGTTTTCTGCTCTCAGCCAGGTCTCCCAGTGCAGTCACCACTGCAGTTTCCCTCCTGCCAGAAGGGACATTTTTTTACCCTTCCTCTAGCACAGTAACCTCTGGCTGCTTCTCACACCTGCAGCCTGCGTGTGCTGGGTACCACAGCGGCTGACTCCCTTGGGCTCAATCCTACCCCTCTGGGGCTGAAAGGGCACCTCCGATGGTAGATGACCTGCTGCCCCAAAGTCAGACTTCTCCCTGCCAACTTGCTGTTTGAGTGCAACATATTTATTTAGCCATGTGGTTGGGTTTGCAGGATGCAGCTGCAAAAGAGCTGCGGAGAGAGGTGGCAGCTCATTCTGGGTTCGATTTGTCTTTTCGCTGTTGCCCCAGAAAGTGTGAGGGAGCTGCAATTTCTGCATTTCCATCAGGAGCCATTCCTGTCCCGAGGCGTCACTCCCTGTGATTAGTCCCCTCATATTTCTCCCCTGCTACAGGAGCAAAGCAAAACTGAATACCTGTGAGCAGCAGGCACCCCTCTCTGGAAAAATAAATGGGTGACACCAGGCTTTTACCCCCGCCCCCATCTCAGCTCCCTGCCTTCAGGACTGAGTTAAGGGACCAAAGTGTGCAGGAATTGGTACCATGTGCTCGCGCCGCCTTCCCGGAGATTAGCCCCATATGGGGAGAGAGCCGCTTTCCCTTCCATTTGGGATGGGGGTTGATCTAAATGTATAGCAGGCATTCTTTGAATATATGTGACAGGCCAGGAGATAGACTTCAAACGTCATCAAAACTGGCTTCTCCTCATTGATCTTTGAAATATACACCCTGGCTTATTATGTTGTAAATATACTTTTAATACACAATGTTATAGTCTTAAAATATGTTCCTACCTGACTGTAGACTTTACATTTCCTGACAACCGGTCACTTTCGCTGTATTTTAAATGTACAGTGTAAGATCCCAGGTCAGTTCACCATTAACCCTGTGAATTGCCCCACAGATTTAGGGTCAGATGTGGTATAGGCTGTACAAAAGAGACATTAAACCATGCAGCTCCCTACCAAAAGAAGACACTGAAAGTAGCAGATCAGCAGGATCCAAAGCCTGGTTGATGGGCTCTTGGTCTTGTCCAGGGTTATTTGTACAGGTAATAAAACACCAACAGTTTCCAATCTTAGGGACAACACATTTTGGGAAGGCTTTACACTTCATGCTTTAGGCATCAGTGGGAAAACTGTAGGGTTTATCTGCCGGCTGTAGTCTCATGTCTTCCTCCAATATGTCTATTAATGGCCATATAATCCCAGACTGCCCTCCAGTTTGAGTCAATGATGTGATATATGGTCTCAAGGCTGGAGGGATCCAACTGACAGCCTGTGAGCAATGCATCACTTAATCCTTTTAATAGATTTTTCCAGCCCAATTATTGAAGCCAGTCAAGACTGCTGAGAACAGGCAGATGGCAGATTTTTCTCCCAAATACTTTGAGATATTAGTGACGTGATGCTCTTTGAGGTTTGATTTTTGGTAAGTAATAAATTATTTTGGAGAAGAACATGTTGCAGAAAACAGGCTGAGATCAAGCAATCGCCGCCAGCTTTGGTTTAAATTCAAATAGCAGTAGGCAATAACAACAGGTCTACAATTAAGATTTCTGAGGACAAACATTATGACTTGAAGGGATCTCTGTGAGCTAGCCAACTGCATTGAATAGGGCAATGCCTGGATCTAGTTACAAGGGGCTGTAAATGCCATCTAGAATTTTCTTGCACAGAAAACAGAAATCTCAGAGGGAAAGGCTCTGAGGTAGCAGGATGAATCCAGTCTCTGAATGGATGCAGTGAATACGTACAAGGTATATAAGAAATGGGAAAAAAGGCTAGCTCAACAAAACAAGCTTGCATTGCACAGGTCAGAAAGCAAGGCAATGATATGTGATGTTCAAGTTCCTATGTGCTTTAAAAATTCCACAGATGGCGAGAAATTTGCTTTTCAGCTAAGATTCCTGGAGTTTTGCTGAAATTCTGCAAGAATTAGCTGCCACAATCACCAAGACTGGAGGCAGATAGCACAACAAATAGAGACTACAAATTAATGTGGCTGTGATGGGATCAGCTTCTCAACTTCCTGCCATCCTTCATTGAATCGATATATAATCCTATTGTCGCATTAACAGAGTCATTTTGCATGACATTTTCTTACTTCCTGTTAGTAAGGGAAAATCGGAGTAGAAGAGGCAGTGTGCAGCTGTTTGCACTTCTCTTGTACTCTGCTGCCCCTTGGAAATGAGCGAGCTCATGGAGTTGGCAATGTCTGGTGCTCAAATGCATTGGCCAGTCTGCATGGGCAACATGACACTTGTTAAAAATAGTTCTTTATTGAAAATGTGAGGTTCTTTCATTCACCTTGATATTTTGCAGGTCTTGCAGGTGTTTTCTTCTGAGTGTCCCTGATTCCACCTCTCCATCAAGGTGGGTTAGGGACAAGAGCAGCACGCTCAGGGCATGTGATGCTGGGGGAGACGTGGCATAGGTTTGCAGCAGGAAAAGACCCTTCCTCAAGGGCCACTTGACCAGTGATTTAGCAACCACTTGCCTTTGCCATGGGTGGCCAGGAAAGGCCAAAGAGGAAGGTGGGAACCAGTCTCAGAGTGTGAGACTGGAGAAATATTAGAGCCTTGCCAAACGGTGCTTTCACACTTTTCTGCGTAAAGATGAAGTTGAGAAAGTGCTTTCTTTGCAATGATACATGAGATTCCCCCGTATCATTTGACCCTCAGAGCTGGAGCTTTTTTAAAAGAAAACCAGCAAAAGTGAATGTCTTCAGAATCAAAATAACACAACCCGGTGAGACTAGAAAGTAGAAACGCACCTTCCTTCTGCGTTTGATGCCCCTCAACCACGCATTCCTGTCCTTAACCCAGTGACCAACCTAAATCAGCCCCAGGCTCAGCAGCAGATTCTGTACATGATGTTGTTTTGCAAGAAATAGATCTAAACACTTCTCTTCCCCCTCTTCCTAAAATCCCAGTATAGCTCAGCTAAGCATGCTCGGAGGTGATCCTTCAATTTCTGTTTTTCTTGTACATGATTTCCCCAGCGCACCCCCAACAAAAGCTCAGCTTCTTGGGAAGGAAAATGCCAAGTAGGTTAGGAAACGGGCTTTTTTAGCCTTGTTAGTTGCCAAGAAGAAAAATACATTTTAAAAAGCCATAAAACTGTAATTCTCCCCTACACACATTCCAATAAATCAAAGATAGCTAAAAGGATTTTCTTCGGTGAAAGAAAAATCATCATTTCTTACTCTATACAAAGTGTGAAAGTTTTAGTCTGAACAGAGAAATTTTTCAGAGAATTATGATCATGTGAAACCAAAGGGTTAGAAAGAAAAGCTCAATGTAACCCGAGCACTGGCTTTTGCTATTATGAAAGCTATAATGTATGAAACACTACAGATCTATGGGAAATATATTCCTTTCCATGAGAGGAATTGTCAGAGTCCAGTGTCTATGAACCAAGATTGATTACACAGAAACTGTTTTTCCAGTTGACATTTATGTTGCAGAGATATTAATGAGGAAACAATTTCTTTTCCCTGCAGTTCAACCTGAGGTCATTCCCCAAGTCTGTTATCAGCCTATCTGAATGTACCTAATACATGCATTTCAGACATGAACTATGGTAGGTATATTTGGGGAATCACGGTGAACCAAAATGTCAACCTTATTTTAAACTACCGTAATTGAGTGAAAAAGTGTTTCTTGGGCATTGACTTTATCAGCCTTTCTCTAAACTCTGTGCAGTACCTGAAGGACCACTACACGTCTGCACATGCGCTGTCTGTGCCTATGGCAATTCTTTTAATTGTTCTCAAGAATCTCCACTCTCATTAATAAAGCAAGAAATCTCTAGCAGATCTGATGGGAAGAAGGTCACGAGCATAAGTGCTGGCACTTTTGCTGCAGGTGCCTGGTTTGCAGGCAGCCTGTGCTCGCCGAGCTGAGCTGAGCACCAGGACTTTCGTTGCAAAGGACATAAAGCACGCGTGATGACTCCTCTAGACTGGCAGATTTAGCTTCAATGGTTAAAGCAGGTTTTTTCAGAGGTCTCCCCAACCATAGTAGGAAAGGTAAAATATCTTACTACTAGCTGAAGTTAGCCTGGGTGGACATTAATGAAATGGTAGGCTGCAAACCATAGTGGCTGAGGGGTGGGTACAACTCATATCTAGCCATCCCTACTGCAGGAGGGATCATCAGGGCAGGTGTGGGGGATTTGGGTAACTCTGAGACCCGCCACAAATTTAATAACCTTATATCCTAGAAAGGTTATTGAAAATCTCAGTTATCTCTCCTCTTTCTCTGTCATCCAGGCACCTGAGAGTTTCTCTAAAGCACTAGTATAAGTCTTGAGATCTGACTGTACCGGAACCATCAGAAATCTCATTTTATAGACAAACAGTGAGAAAGGGCATGCAGCATGATACAGGGGTGGCCTCCCATCTGACACAGAGGGTAGGACTCATCCCACACATTTTTGGCTGTGTTAATGCTATGGGTTCAGGTCTACACTGTAGCTGCTCTCTGATCCTCTCACAGCCAGTGGAGAGAAACAGGTGCCTCCAGGGAATGAGGAAAATCATTCCTTCTTCATACAAGGGTGTTAGACAGACAGTGTGAATCTGCATCAAAAGGTGTTCCTCAAACAAGAGATATCCCAGATGACAAGTGCAAATTAGATGCTGAGCTTTCAGGTAGCTGCATCTGGTGGAGAAAAGTCACACATTAGTAGCTACTTGTTCTTGCAGCCCCCCAGGAGGGCTGTAGGAAGATGTGGCTGGCTTCCATGACCAAAGCAGGATTTAGCTTCTGAGCCCTGGATGGTCTTTTTCTATCGTCAGTGTGTGCTGTGGTGACCAACACATGTGAGGCAGCTGTGAAGCAGTAGCTTGCAGTAAAGAAAGTAACCCAAACACCCAGAGCTGCATTTCCTCCAAAATCTCCTTTCTCCATAGGTGAGTTTGCAGATGAGATGAGGTTTGTACCTCTACTCTGGCCAGGCATAACGAGCCACTGATGGGGAGAGAGAGGGCATCAGGAAGAAACATCCCAGCGGATAAGCTCTGCCACGGTGTCACTGCTGAAGTTTCTTGCCTTCTAACCAGCTCCTGTGGACTATCCTGGTAAAGATGCTCAATGGCTAGAGCAGAGAGTTTGGAGCGGTTGTTGTGAGCAGCACTTGCCCTGACCAGAGCTCTTGCTCTCTGCTATGAGGCACCAGGGCAGCTAGATGAGTCTGGTCATTGGCAACTGGTGATGGACATTGCTGATTGAGGTCTTGGGTTCCTCCACAGCTGAACACCTGTGTCTCTTAAACAGGAAGGGAAGAGAAAGGAAAACCCCAGGGTTGCTCTATATACAGAGAAAATGGAGGAGCATTATAAAGCAAGTAAAGCTTACAAATCCCAGGGGAACCAGACAGCACCCACCTTTCTTCAGCCACAAGCAAGAATCTGAGGTATGCTATCCAGAAGACCTCAGCCTGGAGAGAGTTTGTGGGGAGGCCACAGAGTACCCAGGTCACACCCAGGATGCCCTGCAAAGCATTCTTTGCCAGGAAGATGGGGTCAAAATGAGAAGGTGCTAACAGACCTCAGAGGGGCAGTGTTCAGGTCCAAAACATGCCAGAGAGAGGGGAGTGGACGTTTTGTGACAATCCATCCTGTGGTTCCTTGATTGCAGCCACTGCTTTGGAGGAAGAGGGATGCGGAGCATTCTCTGCTCTCTGTATAGAGGAGGCTTGAGGACATTCAGCTGTTTATTGCTGCTGCTAGGCTGAATGGATAAGCAGCAGCCTCCAGTCCCCAGAGAGGCTGAGCCAGCCCTAAATCCACTTCAAAGCAGAAAAGAATATTATGGCCTGTGCGTGAGGGTCTTAGCTTCTCACACGGCTCTTCCACTCCGGTTTTACAGCATGAAGCACACAGCCCTTACGACGGCAGTTCAGCTGCATTTTTCTTGGCGAGCTCGTTCCCACCGGACATCATTCACGCGCTCGTTGGAGTGGAAACGAAAGGCAGCGAGAAGTGGCCCCCTTGAAGTTCTGCTCAGCTGGGCTGCTCGTGTTCCTGAAAAACACATCTACCTTTTTATAACTCCCTGAGCTCGCATTCGGGGAGCCTGGCTGGTTGTTTTCGCATGGGGTGTGTGGAGGGGGTGCGCGTCCACGTTTGATGATAGGAAAGGTGTATTTGCAGTCTGCGCTCCTGCAGGCGTGTGGGGAAAGGCGAGGTGGGTGCAGGGCCTGCTTTACGATGTGCATGCATGTGCTGGAAAGAGATGGAAAGCAGAGCTGCACGAATTGGGGGAGATGGATGAAGACAACATGTGAGGAGGAGGGTTATTCCAAAGCCAGATCCAGGGAGCACCCATTCCTATCCCCACCTCCCTCTCCCTCATCCAGCCAGTCCCACCACATGCAGCTTCTCCATGCAAGCAGGACTGACATGGGGACAGCCTGCAGCACAGGACTCCGGCAGGACTGGGCGCCCTCAGGGATGCGGCAGTGTCCAGTGCCCAACATAACCCACCTATCTGTCTTCAGGCACTGCTCTTCTCCCTGCCTTGCTTTTATACCAAGTCACATTGTACTAAGAAACCAGGCTTGGGGTAAAAATAAGTGTTAAAAGACGTAAGAGAAATTATTCTATTATTATCCGATACTTTGGGCATCAATTGCACATTTGGTGGAGGCTTTATTCCAAGAGCTGTTCCAGCCAGGCTGTCTCCCAGACACCCAAGCCATCAACATGTCTGTCCTTCCCTGTGGTGAATGGTCCTCTGGATTCTTGAAATAGGACTGGACGAGACCTGGAGAAATGCTCCTGCAGGAAAACATCCTGCCCCAGTACTGGGAGCACATGATGTAATATGCCTTTGCCAGGCCTAACTTCTGTGGTTCTAAGATGGTATCAATATCACCAGCAAATATTTGCCTTCCGCTGAAGGTCTCAGATGACAGCGGTACAAATGTCAACCCATTGCACTTCCCTGTTTGCATTTTAAGCTGACATCCCAGGGCGGAACAATCTGGCTTTAGGGCTGCAACAGGGCAGCAGCACAGAGCAGAGCGTTTCTGTGTCCTCTCAGAGCCCTTCTGCCCAGTAGCGCTCATTCTCACATCCCTCCCTGCTGCAACCCTCCTAGCAATTTGATGAACTTGATGAGCACAGAGATCATTTGCCTGCAACTGGAATGTGGCCACCTCTGGAGACAGCACAAAGCAGCTGCTTCACCACCTAGATCTGTTCCCCACCATTGCTGAAGAGAAGCAGGGAGAGAAGATGCTGCATCCAAGTGGATTTCCAGGGAGAATTTATTGAGGCAGGATGCAATTATCCAGCTGGAAGTTGTCCGTGACACGGAGACCAAGCCAGCAGTCTGCACTGAGACCTCATCACCCAACAGCCCCTTTGACTTCAACAAGGCTATTGGCATGAGAGCAGATTGCTGGGGTCTAATCCTTCCACTTTTACGATCCTGTTCAAAGATAGCAATAAAGCACTTGAAGCCTAGTGAGATGGGGGGGAAAGGAGAACACAAACCATCCCACTTGCTTTCTCTGAAAGCTCCCATTTGATAAATGCATGTGCTGCACATACGCTGGAGAAAAGGCTATCAAATCCATGTACAGCATCAAATCTCTTTTACCCCTTTCCTCTTCAGTGTTAATGCCATCCCCAAGGCCAGGGTCCCCTCAGACTCACTGATCCACCGATTTCTAATAGTGCTCCTATTGGAAGCAAGAGCCTGAGGACGGGGGAAACACGAGGACATGGGCTTGTGTATTGCAGTTTAATCAGCCTCTGCTCACCAACTGAGCAAGTGGGTACCAGTTTACCCTTCTTCATTCACAATGAGCCTGGGCATACTGTACACCCTCACGTCGCAATCCAGTCCAAAAGCTCCCCATGCTTCACTTTCTTTTCCACTGTTTGGGAACAGACTTAGGCTAAACTGAAGCAAGACTTGATTTCCCCTGTGCCTGTTCACATGAAATGTGAACGTAATTGACCATAATTAAGAGATTTGCTCTAGGCTGCTAAGTGACCTGCTAACTCTGTATCGCTGAGGTTGGAAGAGGTCTTTGGAAATCACCTAGTCCAAACCCTGGGCTCAGGGCAGGGTCAGCTAGAGCAGCTCATCTTTGCATTGATGAGGGAAATGTGAGAAAGAGCAAAAAAAAGGAGCAAATAAAGTGATTTCCTGAATGGTGGCTACTTAAAAGCAAAACGTTTGGCTGGGGAGTGGTGAGGTGTTGCATTTGTCATTTTGAAAACAAAATTGGGGAGGTAAAATTCTGCATGGTAAAAACAGTTTTTTCGAAGACCTTTTCAGGGCTGGGAGTTCTGTTTTCTTCAAAATTACTTTGCTATCCAAGAAAATGAGCAAGCAAGAGAAAAATTAAAAAATAAGAAACTGAAAACCAAAATGTTTCCTAAAATGTTGTAAAAAAGGTCAATATGAAATATTTACTTTGCTCCAAATCAATTTTTTCTGGGGTCACAATGTCATTGCATTTATCAAGGTTTTGACATCTGTCCTCGGTGCAGACAGGAAAACATGACAAAATCTCGACAGTTTTCCCAAGACAGGGAAAATGGTTTGTATCCATTTGTAATCAAGCCTCTAAACCCCAGTTCTGGTGCCCACATTTTAAAAAGGACATGGAAAATTTAAAAGATAACAGAGAAAAGCAAAGAATAATTTAAGCAATGGACAAAGACGTCTCAGAGTGAGAGATTTAAATCACCAAACCTATTCAACGGATCAAAAAGAAGATGAAGAGGTGACTGGATAATAGTGTCTAAGCACTTTCAGAAGAAGCTATGAGTACCAAAGCGATCTTTAATCTACCACTGAAAGCTATAAGAAAGCAGCTCTGTTAGAAGTTAAAGCTAGGTGAATTCGTATAAGAAAGTAAGTGATCTACTAAATGCTGGTGAGGTGAAAAGTGGATCCTCCACCCATGAGAGACCCCAGCACATGTCCAGACAGACGTTCCTAGGATTAGGTCAGGAGCAAACGGGTGCTTGTTGTGCAGAGGGCATGCTGCATGGTGGATCCCACTCAGATCCTAAATCTATCCAGCTCTGGGAGACGTAATGGAAAAAGACATCCATGAACTGGATGTCTGTAGATGTAAGGCAGCTTAGATGGGGTAGGTAGTCATTCAAACAAGCTCTTTGTACTCCTTGCTTGCTTTGCTACAGCCTTCACTTTCTTCAGCTCCTATCCGCACAAGTGAATCCCTGGCGAACCTGAAGCATGATAAAGGCTGACAACCTGCAAATGGACTGTGTGTATGAGGAGAGAGGGAACAATTATTGAAAGAAACGTATATTTAACATGGCGGTTTTAGGCTGATTTCCTAAGGAAACAAAGCAGGGTCTGTTTGTCTGTCTTTCAAATGCTTTGGCTAATTTTATCCAAATCAGGCACAGGTATAAAGCTCTCAGAAATGTTGGATTCCTACAGGGTTAGTGGCAATAAGTGACTCCGTAAGGATGAGCAGCACATATTGCTGTCCCAGATGGGTGAGAAGTTGCTTCATGAACCAGATCATAAGGCAGTGGAGAACCCTCACATGAAAGAGCCCCAGGGGACTTGGCACCGTGAGACCTGTCATCCACAGAGCTGCTGGGGGTTTGATGGCTGCATGGGAGCAGGACACTGCCGATGCTTGCTGTGATCTCAGATCAAGTCTAGAGGCTCTTCTGATGAGCAATGTGAGCTGTTCTGTGGTACAAACAATGCAAAGCTCTCTCCAAAGATGTAAAAGCGAATCCCTCTGTCCTCCCTGTGCTAACCTTTGTTCTTTCCCATTTCCAGAGACTGGCTTTCCCCCATGCTAGCACAGACATAAAGCAGTGAAGCTGGTAGCTAGTATGGGCAGCGGGAATGCCTTCCCTGAACTTGCACTGCATATGGGACAAGGCAGCCATGACCCTCATTAAACTCATTTGACATTAGCCACACACACTTAGCAAACACAAAGTGGGAGTAGCACTTGGTGCTTGGAGAGCTGTCTCTCTCCCTCGCTCTGCTGCTGACTTGCTGCACTGCGCTGAACAAAAGCTTTTCTTTCCCCCTTTGTGTCCTGTTTTCCCTACTTGTAAAACCAGGATAGTGGAATCAATGGCTCCTTTGCAAAGGAAGCTGGGCTTTGGGATGTTACAAACACGCTGTAAAAGACCCTGCTGTTGTAACACAGGTAATGGATTGTTACAGCATCTTTAGGCCCACATCAGAGACTTGTTTTCCTCTTACTTAGAGAGTAAGAATTGCATAAGGACTGCTCAGCAGGATTAAAGGAATTGTTTTATGAGAGCAGAGCAGGAGGGGCAATTCACACCCTGTTATTTCAGTACCTCCCTGCAAAACAGAGACTCCCAATCATGTCTGAGAATCTTCTTGAAGAGGCAGCTGGAGAGAAACCAGCTCACCTGCTCATAGAGAAAGGTGGGAGCCAACCCCAGCTGTGAGCCAGCACCTGCCTTAATGGGAATCAGCAGGTAGAGGAGGTGGTTGGGCAGCAGTGGTGTAGACAGTAGTGGGAATCCCATCTCTGAGGGGCTCAGGTTCAGAAATCCAGCTGGAATGAGGTACTTGCAGCCAAACCCTTCATTACCTGCTTCTACGTATCTCTGCTAGAAGCTGACCCCGAAAGCTCCTTCTGCAGTGTGAATTTGTCCCTCTCCCCAGCGAAGACCTGCTGCCCACCTGGAGGTGTCAGTCCCATTGCACCGGCAATTCTGCTCCCCATTTATCTGCCTCGGTGAAGTCTCTATATCTTAAGTGGCATAAATCTAAGCTAAAGCAGCTCTCAAGTGCCTATCATTAATCTGGTAGAGCATGGCACTTGTTAATGAGGGAGCACAGGCAAGGGAGAAGAGCGCACACAGCCAGAGTTACATAAACTCAGTCTGTCAGAGCACATGTCTAATCAAATGCGCTTTTCAAACATACTTTACTTTAGAGCAGTAATTGCATTATTTTCCATGGGCTTAGCAGCAGGAGCATGGAGACATCATGGAGGATGTGTCTCGGGGCCATGCTGGTTCTTCTGTGGCTGTGTGGCTCACTTCCCTCTGCAGGTACATAGGACGCGATAGGCTTTAAATCAGCAACAGAGCCCAGTGCTGAACTATTCGCAGCTGCCTGAAGCCTGTTATGATCAGCGGAAAGCCTGGCACTGGCTAGTGAGGTCTTCCTGCAATGGAGCCTTCTGACAGAGGGGACTTATCTCCCTACTTCCCTTTATGAATCCCACGCTGCAAGACAGTGGTGCAGGACAGTCTGCTCTTGGGGGATGGGGTGAGCACTACCTCTGTCAGAAATAACTCTTTGCTTTTTAAGTATCAGATGTTTCATAGAATTATTTTTCTTTCCAGCTTGTCAATGTCCATTTAAGGCAGCTTAAATAGAACTTGACCTGACGCTGAAGCTGAGAGCTGATGTTAGAGGGAGATTTAGCTCTTCAAATTACTGTTTAGTGGCAGAATGTTTTAAAAATAAGCTGAAATGTCCAACAAAATTTTTCTGGTGGAGGAGATCAAATGTATCCAGAGGGATTTGATGCCATTCCTGTTTTCTGCTTTGACATCTCAACATCAGGACTTGGCAAGCCAGTTCCACCTGGGTTCTTTCTCTATGAGTTTGGTGTAGATCTGAGCTAAGGCTGTTTCTCTTCCGGGTGTGAGCTGTGTGGCTTTGCTCCTCCTCGCCTCAAGGAGGACTCCTGAAAGATTCCCAAGCAGCCAGCTAAGGGTTGGTCACCCCAACCCTTCCAGTTCTTGCTTTCCTGCGCCACCATAAAATCACCAGTTAATACCTGATTGCCTGAACATTCGTCAGGAAAATGGATTTGCATTAATGTTTGACTTCATTGCCAATATGCATGAGCATCTGTCACAGGAAAGCCCTGTCCGAATGTGTTTGCATGTGTGATCACACCAGCATCCCAGGTCATGCACTCACACAGCTGTTGCATGAGTACCCAACCTCGTCTGCATGAGTATCAAACACCATTTTCCTCTCGCTCATATTTGCATTCTTATTTGCTTGTTGCTTGCCTTGCTCATCTATACATGCACACACCCACGTATACATGGAGGGATTGTAGCACCAGTATTTACATATGAATTTGCAGCTAATGCGTTTGTGGACAAGCCTGTGAACAACTATTTCCCTGCTAGGGTATCTCTGAATAAGTGCTCACATGAGTATTCTTTGCCAGCAAATTCTTGGATAAATCCTCATCAGTTCATACAAGTGCAAGTACTTGCATTGGGATTTGCCTGCCAATATGTGTCTGAAGATACACTTGCTTGAAAATTCATATCCACAAGCAGCTCTGCATGCAAATACAGGTTCAAAGAATCTCACCTTGCGCTTTCCTTTTTTACCTACACCTTTTCAGCCTGGATTCTGCCGCAATAAGCATTCACAAGAAAAGCAAGCAATGGGGGAGTCAAATGCCTTCAAAGCAAATAATGGCTCTTATTCAGATGAATAGTGGAGGAGTCTTTTTTTCTGATAGTGTCCTTCCTGCTCTTGTGATATACATATGACTCTATATGTTTCCATTTGAGGCCTGAGGAACTCTGCTAGTTCCCCCCCACTGCCCACGAGCCAAAAAGACGATAAGGGAATATAATGAACACAAACAATGGTGGAAACTGAATTTGACTTTTTTTCTCCAGGGACAGTCAGGACTCACAGATGTAGGAATATTATTGAATTCCTTTGGATACATTTGATCTCTCAGCCAAAAAAGTATGTGGGACATTTCCGCTTATTTTTAAAACATTCTGCCACAAAACAGTAATTCAATTAACGAAAGCTCCCACTGATGTCAGCCCTGAGCTTCAGCCTGGCTGAGCATTTTTCTCCGCTGTGAACACAAAAGCCACCTTAAAGGGAAGCGACCAATCTACACATGTTTGGAAAGGAAAAGCCTTCATGATATCTTTTATGATTTAAAGTGAAGGCATGTAATGAACAAAGTGTGTTGCTCATTAAATGCACCCATGTGCAAACAGGCCTTCGCCAGTCGGGTTGCGGTGTTTCAGCCCAGCTTCAGGTGAGTCTGGAGCCAGGAGAGATGTCTAAGGCTCCTGCTGAGGTATCGCATCGCACTCCCCTCCAAGCAGCCTGCTTCCCGTTGCTTCCTTCCCTCCCGGCAAAGAAAATGGGAGAGTCAACATTGCTGCTCTGTGAAGTCAGCTTCATTTTCATGCATTAACTGAGGGCTCCAAATTCTTCAGGCCAGAGCTGTTCAAAAGACGCACTTTCCCTGGAATTACTCCCTCTTCCCCCCCCAAACCCAAACAATTACCTTGGCCATATGTTTTGTAAAAAGCACTTTTCAGAAAAACAACATCTTCTGTGAAATAGAACCTGACAGCTCTCTTTTAATGCAACGTTAAATGTGAGGTTTTAATCTCATAAACCTCAGGAAATTCAGAAGTTGATCTTCCCCCAGAAGCTTTAACTCTGCCCCCTCGTGCATATGCCCTCCAACAGGAGTGCTTGCCAAACGAGCACACGAAAATACTTTCCAACGAAATGCTATGTGTATAATTCTGATGCCTCTCAGGTTGCAGGAAAAAGTGCAATTTAAACACAAATCAAAATCAGACAATTAAGGTTACTTAAAAAGTAATATCAGAGACACATTATTCAACATCATTTGGGAATATGCAATAGCATATGGAGATGAACTGAGACCAAGATGCTGCAGCGGCAATGCGTTTGAAATACCTAGGTAAATGGATTAGAAAGTAAATCAGGCCTCCAGGACACTTGCTTAGATGTAGCCAAGCTAGGAGCATGTGAAAGTTTTTTCTGTGTCACAGCTGTTCGGAGCCATCCATTAAATGAATCTCATGGATCTCTGTCCATCCTTGATGGGTGAATCTCTACATGGCAAAAAAAATGCTGATCTTATCTAAAATCCTTTGCTTGGAGTCCTAGCTGGGGGCACGAGAGTGTGCTGGATGCTGACAAGTCTTCTCCTGCTCTGAAAGAGGTCCCTTGCTCTGGGGCAGAGCTGGGGTTCACTGTCCGGGTGGCAGGAGAGAAAGCAGATGGAGCTTGTTGGGCTGCACTGCTTGGTGTGGTTGAGATGACTCCCGGCATAAACAACGGATTTCCTCCTGTGCACATGCACACATGTGCACACAGCCAGGACAACCTCACACTGGCAGAGGAAATGTCCCATGTCTCTGTGGCCACGAGCACGGCCCCTGCAGCCCCCTGTTCTGCCAGCTCCAGCCTCCTGCACGCACTGTGGGATGCTCAGCCAGGCTCAACCCAAGGGGATCAGTGGAAACGTGGAAACGCACAGTCAAATCTTCTGGGCACCAACACAGGTGGTGGAAGAGAGGGCTGGGGCTTTAGCACTGGCCTCTCTAACCCAGCAGACTTTCCCTGCAGTCCCTTTCCCCAGGGAAGTGTGCCTTGCAATGGGAAATGAGCAGGCTGCTCACCTAGAGGAGAGCAGGTACAGCCTTTCAGTGCTCTGCAGTATGCAGGGGCAGACTGCTAGCCTGGGGGGATTTCAGAGTCTGAATAGATCTTGAGGGTCTTGTGAGGGGTTACACCGGCTCTTTACCGCTTTGTGAAGTGAGGCCTGGAGGACAACGGGCAAGCGAATGGGGAAGAACTGTTTTGCCTGTCCTATCAGGTACTTGGTCAGCACATCCTTTCCACGGGATCAAGGCTCAGCTGCTTACCTGCTCTGACATCCCTGTGACCTGCAAGGCTGTGTGCGTGGTGGATCTGCACACCCTTGTGTGCCATGCCATGACAGTTTGTCGAGGGGCTGCTGGGGAGCAGGCACCTGGAGCCCCTCCTGCTCAGTGATCCCCTGGGACCCGAGGCTGCTGCTGCAAGTGACTTGCGGGACACACGTGTTCTTGTTGCAGCACTTGTTGTTCACCCTGTGTGAGAGGGTGAGGACTGGAGCTGTACTGATCTGGGAGCTGATGCCTACTGTCTTTCTGCCAGTCAGCTCCCAGACATGGAGAAGGACCACACCGATAGATGGACAGCAAATGCATCCCGGGGCATGAGGATGGGACAAATGGGTTTTTGCCTTCATTGCCTGGAGGCACTAAATCCATCCAGGCTCACATCGTCAGTCAGCAGTGCTCTATGGGTCACCATGAGTGTGAAGGATAGGGGAAGATTAATATTTTGACAACTGTTGCATGCTTCAGGGCATTTGTGTATCACCCACTGTTCCCATCCTCATCCCACTAAGCAGAATGGCAGAGAGATGGCTGGGGAAATGCCAGTTTTTCTCCAGTTCTGCTTGACCCGCAGGGTCAGAGCCCTTTGCAGGGTGCACAACAGCATCTGTCCCTACAGCATCCCGAGGTCAGTACCCACTGCCCCTCCTGCCCCTGATGGAGCTGATGACCCCAGGCTGTCTGAGCCCAGCCTGCCCAGGAGCTGCAGCGGCTCGAGCAGCTCAGGTGCAAACTCCTGGTGCCTGGCCCTCTGCTCACCCGGCCAGTGTGAGGGGTAGGACATGCCTCACACACTGCGCTGGCTCCTTCCAGCCTCCAGCATTTTGTCTTTCCGTGCCAGCAAGGCAAAGCTGCATTTCAGAGGCAGGGACGGATGCTCATGCCAAGCGGCTTTGATCAAAGCCCTCGTTTAGTTATCCAAGGCAAGGGAAACAGCTGGACATGCTCCTGCTGGGGAAAGGCTCTTTCCTCCTTTCTCCAAGCTCAGCCAACTCCAGCATGGCTGGGAGAGATCATTTTGCAAACTGACGCTCTTTGGGGAGAGGGATCCTTTTCTTCAGGATACTGAATGTTTAGATCAGGTCTTGAAATATCCTCACGGTCCCCGTTGCTGCTGTGTTGGGCAACCACTCTGTGACCCTGGAAAACATTTAGATCTTTACTCTGGGGGCAGAAATTAAAGGTGTGGGGTGCATGAAGATACTTAGCCTGCAAATGAGGACAGTTAGCCTGCAAGTGTTGGCCCCTGGCATGAACAGCCCGATCTCTGGACCTCCAGGAGGCTGCCAAGGGTTGCCCAGTCACACCATGGAGCAGGAGTTTCTCCCCACCAAAGTGCTCATCTCCTAGGGAAGGCTAGAAGGAATTGTGTCTCTGTCTTGAAATGTCTTTGTGGTGGCCTGAGACAAATCAGGAGAGGTTTTATGGAGTCTTCCAGTGGATACGGGAAGGTAAAGGGACAAAAAAAGGGATCACAAAAGTATCGGCTTTGAAGAATGAGGTATTTCTGTGGCTGAGCAGAGGCTGAGAGTCCTTGGCTTAAGAAACAGGATGAAGCAGCCACGCCGCCTGCTTTTCTGAAACCCAATCTCCCCCAGCTTCATGTCTCCCCACATTGAGGGCTCCTCTCCTCTCCCTTTTTTTTCCTTCCTAAGAAAAAAAAGAGAGGAAGGACAGAGCTGGTGCTGTTTTCCCAAAGTGTTTCCCCCAGGGCCCTTGTTGCAGCATCAAATTTCCTTTGAAATGGCTATGTGGGAAACACAGTTTCTTGGGTCACTTCCCAAATGAAAAAGAAAAAAAGACAATAAAAAATGAAATAGGAAAATAAAATTCAACATATGAAGAGCAGAAGCCAAATCACAGCAGCTCTCTGTCCCATTTAATCCTTGGTCCTAGGGAGGAGACTGAAAGTGCTGCTGGGAACAGTAATTTTGCATTAATATGTTCCCGCTTCTAAATGTCTTCCTGGCTCCCTCCCTAGATTAGCCTTTTTGCCCTTTTTCCATTTAAATTCCACTAAGATTTGGGGCACCATCTACTTGCAAGCTGAGCGTAGGAACAGACAGCTGACTGAATGCAATTCCTGGAGTCTATTCCAGACCACCAAAGCAACCCAGAGCAGAGGATGAGTTTCACTTTAAACACTTGTTTGTGATTTGAAGAAAGACAAAGCTGATTATTATGGGTACAAGGACTCACATTTCTGTCTTGCATCTGCCTCTGCTCCTAACCAGCCCTTGGTTGTCATCTCTGCCTTGACCCACGCCAGGAAAACGCGTGCACTGCTGCTCAGCCCTGTATCCCACCCAGCCCTGTATCCCACCCATCTGCACCCTGACTCCTTGGCAGCTGTGCTTGAAGGTGTGGTGAACTCTTGAAGCTGCAGCCTGAGATCTCCACAAAGACGTCAGCTGCCTATAAACGTTTCCCGAGCTTTTCCTAGTGCCTGCTGACATGTGAGAAGCTTTCTGCCACCTGGCCTTCTTGGCAAGCAACAGACAGTGTCCGTCCCGCTTTGATCTGCTGTGCACAGTTTTTGACCGGGAGTAGGCTGAAATGCCTCAGATAGTCTGTTTCTGCCAAAGCTGATACAATAAAGCAAAGGATTAAGCTGGCTGGGGTCAACACTCCAGACCTGTACACATCCCTACTTGAACTCTGCAGACAGGCCTGCAAAGTATGCAAAATGAAGGGCAAATAAAGCTTTTTCCTGCCCAGATCATCCTTACTTTCCCCACCCAGAACCTGTATTCATACCAGTGCTGGCTGATATGACGGGAAGGCACCAAAAAAGACACCAGATGGACTATTCAGGACAGTTTTCCTTGGGCTTTGTTTATATCATGCTCGAAAAATCCGTTTTCTTACTGGTTGCCCAGCCAAGGAAATGTGCAAAACACCCAGCCTGAGTGAGACTTGAAAGTTGATAGCTCTGCTAAGCTGTGTTTTCCACACACACAGAAAGTCAGCTCTGCTTGTTGTGCCTCTCGGTTTCTTTGAGTGACTTTGTCACATCTGGGAACCTCATGGCTACCCTGAAGCTTGATTTTCTTGTCCAGCAGAGCCAGGACCCCTCCTGACCTTGTTGACTCTGGTGGTGGTTGTGTCAGAGTAGGTTCCCCGTGTCCTAATCCCAGATCACCTTGTGATCATGCAGTTTGATTCAATCGATAGAACACACCCCCTGCTATTTGGCCTCTCTTGCTTGCAGTGCATCACCTCTGCATTTCACAGAAATCCCATCAGTATGGACACAGTTTGTCCAAAGTGGCCGGGTTTTTTGTGCATGCTGTTGATGTCCTGGAAATAATTTGGTCACACTGAGCGCACCTGTGTCCAGCAAGCCCAAGTGAACCTCTCCCCCAGACCTCTGAAAAATACCTGGGTGAAAGCTGCTTGGTCCTTTAATTGAGTTTTTGCTGTCTGAATTCTGGAGCCAGCACCTCACTTGAAATAATTTGCTGCTTCTCCAGACTAGATTTCAAACCCCGCAGGAATACCTTAAAAAAAGCCTAACAAAGAATTTCATTCACTCATATATCTCCCTCTGGTACCTTCGTCATGTTTGTTAAAAACGGATGGCTCTTCATGACTTGTTGTTGACTGCATCAAATCACGAAAAATAAATAATGATCAAAACCAAATGTCATCTGTCTTTAATTAATGAACTGTTGAAAAGGACACAGAGTGCCAGGATGTTTATGGAGTTGGCCTTAAATAGAGCTTGCAGTGTGGTGTGCATTTATGAAGGTGTTGACTAGAAGGTTTTAGTCTACGTAGAACACATTTGCTTTGAATATTTAGCTATGCCGCTTAGCCTGTTCCTGTTGGTGCCTGACATCAGCAATGTGTGCATGGATGTATCAGGCTCAGTCCTGGCTGGCTGCATGGACAGTGCTGGTCCTCTCTAGCTGGTGCTTGAGAAAACAGACCGTATATAAAACATGGAAAGTTCACTGAAGTGCAATTCCTTGGATAAGTCATCTCCTCAGAGGGAATAACCATAAAACCGAAGTGTTTCTGCCATTGCTGGATGGGCTCCAAAGAAAGTCTGGGAGCTTCACAGCACCTTTGGGTTCACCAATTTTTACAGATATTTTACTAAGAACTTTTGCAAGAGTGATGTTTCTGATTGTCCTTGTGGGGAAAAGCAGTGAATTCGTACAGACACAAGAAACCCAGCTGGCTGAACAGCTAAAAATACATTTGGCTTGGCATCTTTCCTTGTGCACCAAGACTTTGCATAAACCTTCATTCTTCAGAGGAATGCATGCAGCTATGAAATCAGAGCTGCTCTTTTGTGTCATTGTGGGCCCCCAAATGAAATCCATCCTTGTATGCGGTATTCTTCGAAGCTCACAGGAATAAAATTATGAGATCAACAACAAGAAAGTTGCTGGCTATCAAAGTACCTTCTATCCATGGCATCATCATCTGGGAGGTACCCAAGTTTCAGACCATTTATTCAGAGACCATAAGAAACCTGTTTGTCCACACTCTATGAAGGCCATGAACCAATGCTAAATCCTTTAATTCTTATTATTCTCCAGTTGCAACTTCCTCCTGACATCTTGTCTGGGCTCTAAAAATGGCAAGCCCGATCGATAAGCCATCCTATAACAGTATCCTGAGTATCCTGACCCTGAAGGCAATATCAAAGAATGTGCCATTATTTTACTACTCTGTCATTTTGTCAATGTCAGCTTGAATAATGACTGCTATCTTGCATCAAATGCAGTCTACCCTGAAGTTCGTTCACCATTAAGATCATGTCTGCTGAGGAGAGTGCAAGCTCAGCTATGAAATCCCAGACCAAGAAGGACATTTGTTTTGTTGTTGATGTGGTACTGCACCGAGCTATACATCAGCTCTTGTGACATGCTCTCAGATGAAGAGCTGCCGTGCCAGACTTTTAGGTACCCTCACCCCATTCCCAAGCCCATTTTAATCATGGTCAGGCATTTCCATTGGATTTGATTAAGAGTATAAGGACGGGTGTACTCACTCAGACAAAAGGTCCATTATAACACTGTCCTATCTCTGGCAGCGACCGGCAGCAGATGCCTGCACAGGACGTATAAGAACATGGCAAGGATATAGTGATATTTCCCCTGAGTAATCTGCCAGGTCCAGCAATTTCCATCACACAGGCATCCTGAGGTAGGTGAGGACGTTTTGCTTAATAGCCAGTGGTAGCATACTCCTCCATTAATTTGTCCAGTCACCTTTTAAACTCATGTAAACTCTTATCATCCACAGCATCCTGAGGCAAAGAGTTTGGCAGCTTAATTATATGTTGTGAGAGGAATTGCTGCCTTGTGATGGTTTTGAACAAGTGAAGCTCTTTGAATCTTCAATGTGATTGACACGAGTCGGGTGCTATGGCTGGAACAAAATGGTTGTTGGAACAAAAATGTTCCACCTGTGTGAAAAGTGTGATTGCTTGGGAAGGAGTGCATTTGCGCTCCCGTCATTTATTTTCAAATGTCACAGGTCAATGTTCTGCATTATTACTAGTGGTGAAACTCAATTTGACACGTTATTGTGAGAACTATTTAAAATGTTGAAGGGGGATAGGCATATCGTACCTGTCTATCACACCAAGACGTAAAGCCAATTTGAATAAATTAACCATGACTTGAACCATCCATTTCAGACTCATTGACTACTACTGAGCTGACTGGGTCTTATTCTTTCCATGTACTGAACTTTGCCTGTAACAATTCTAAGAGTGTGTCTGACAGCCACTACCTGCTTTACACCAGTTATTTCACCTACAATTTCATCTCACTTTGCCAAAGTTTTCTCATATTGCTTCAGCTTGAAGCCTGATAAAGCATCTTCTGGCATCTTTACAGACCTTAGAGAACATACAGAGATTACAAACAAACCAAACTGACTGTCGTTATTGAATAGTCCTCAGACTCACAACTGGGGTAAAGTCATATTAGCTGTACAAAGTTTGAATTCATAGCAAATCTCAGAGGAGCCAGGATTATCAACACCTGGGGTCATTTTGAATCATCCAACAAATTGAGTCAAGCAACCTTCAAGCAGGACTTAGACTAACAAAATCCATCTTGTGTTTCACATGTTGCTAAAGTAAAAGAACTTTTCCCTGCAGCCACCTAGGCTGTCTCCTCTCCTTGCAATGATATTCAAACTTGTGGAGTTCTTGGTCACACAGATCTGGCTTCCAAATGAATCTTATGAAATGGATGTGTTCAGTCAACAGCAAATGTTACGTATCAGCAGAACTGTCCTGAGAACTGCTATAAAATATCTATGACCCTAATAGGAGTGCCTTAGACTCAAGACTTACTGTAAGCCTGGAGGTCACTTTGAGGAAGGTGGGATAAGCAAGAAAACATGAGGATTTCTATGTCCAATTATCCTGTGTGGACATCTTTTGCTGCTCCTGACCAGTCATGTTCAGCCACATCCGTCTCTACGAAGTGTAAAAGCCCTTGGGGGGTACAGCAAAGCGCCTGTGCATCAACTATCCAAGTGGTTCTGTTCCTTGGACTCTTATTCATGACACCTAATAAAAAAAATTCCCTCTGAAAGATGTGTGCTGTGACTTCAGAAAACAATTTCCCAAAGCTGAGGGAAAGTATGAGCTTAACTGAGCAGGGGAAAAACATGTGTACATACATATATGTATGTACATACGTATAGTATGTATGTATATGTATCAGGAGAGCTTTACAAGGGCCTAAAAGTTATGGTTTTATAAAAAAAAAGGATAGGACAATTTTGGCCAAACACACATTTTAGTTCAGGATTGACATGAAGGTAGCAATTAGCCATAGAATAGCAAAGTAAATCAAGGATGTGAAGCAGAAATGCAAATCAGTATAAATTTTAAGATAGGAAGTACACAAAATGGTAAGGAGAAGATAAAGATGGCAAGGAAAGATCTAAATTACTGAACAGGAAGGAGCTTTCTAGGCTAATTAAGAAAAAGAGAAATGCCAACGATGTCATGGGCCAACCATGTGGAGACAGAAAAAATGTGAATAATGATTTAGAGACAGCAGAAATGTTCAATAAATATGTTTGCTCTGAGTTTGGAAAGAAAGAAGAGGATGTGTTTATATCACACAAGGATGTCGAAATACTTTCCACTCTACTAGCAACCAAGAAGGAAGTTAAGCAACTTCTTCTAGGGATAAACACATTTTATACGAACAGGATCTGCAAACTTGCAGCCAAGAGTCTTCCTAGAACTGGCTGAGGAAATTTCTGACCCCTTGACATCTGTCTTGGATAACTCCTGGAGCACTAGGGAAATTCCAGAGGAGTCGGAGAGTTCTCATTATGTGCCAGTATTAGAAAAGAGAAAGTGGTCTAACCCAAGCAGCCTTAGGGTGGCAAGTCTGACATAATCTCATCACAATAATCAAAAAACTAATACAAGAGTCAATCAATACAGAATTAATGTGTGGGAATATAATTAGGGCCAGTTAACACAGACTAATAGAAAATAGGACTTGTCAAACACTCTTTGATGAGATAAAAAGTTGGGATGATAAAGGTGACTACTCAGATATAATATATTTAGGCTTTTATAAAGCTTTGACTTTGCAGCTCATGACAGTTTGATTAAAAAATTAGTGTGATGCAATGTCCATGAAGTACTCCTTAAATGGATTAGGAACTGCTAAGCGATCTCCTAAAAAGCAGTTGTTTATGAAGCATCAAGGGCAGATAGAGGTGTTTCTGAGGAGACAAGGTCTGTAGGAGTTGGTAGGAAGTCTGGCATGACTGTGTCTTTCATCCATAATCTGGGAGGAAAAACAAAGTTGCTGTTAATGAAGCTATTGCTTGACACAAAAGTTACCAAGGTGGCCAGTGCTTACAAGGGCAGGACACCTATGCAGAGCTGGGGAGCTGGGCCTGTTTTAACAGAGAGTGTTCCCCTACAGAAAGCAGCAAAGTTGGGTATCTTGGGCCAGGGTATGTAGGAAGTACTTACAGCATAATGTGCTGTCTCTGGAAAGCAAAGAATTGGGGGAAAATTGAGGGCCTGTAAAGGGCAAGCAGTTCATCATCAATTCCCTCTTTCGATGGCAGATTTATTGTGTGATATTTGGCTAGAAAAACAAAATGCAAGGCATAATGGGTAGAAGCAAGAGCAGGAGTAGAGAAGGTGTTTTAACTTTGGGAACGGTCAGCAAAACTGCTCCTGGAATGCTGCACACAAAAATTACCCCAGAGTAGAAGAGAGCGAATGCCCCTTTCTTAGGATCTTAGGGCCAGGCACAGAAGCTGAGCACTCAATGCCTCCTTTGGTACATGGCTAGCTGAATTTCTCTCCAATGGTAGGTGAACTGGGAGTGCAAGTTTTCTGAATTGCTAGCTCCAGTTTAAGGACATGAATTGTTTACTTTCCTTATTACCTACTGAAGCAGGTGGTCTGAGTCTTGCCCTCAACCTCCTTAGATTAGCGAAAATAAGATCAAGAGTCATGCTGCAACAGCACATACACATCTTAGTGAGAATAATATGGCTGTTAGTAAAGATTTTCAGGAGCTGTTCAAAGCAGCGAGAAAGGCATGACAGTGACCAGTGTCAAGAACCTGAAGTCAAATTCAAGTTTGGAACTACATCCTAATTTTTAATTCCAGATATGATTAGAGAAAACGCTGCAGGGAAACGTATAAGCTTCTGCCTTCTGATGTCCTCAGGCCACGAGACACCATCTCAGAAATGGTGTTTTAACCAAGTACAAGTTATTGACATAAACTCAGAATGAATATATAAAATTTAATGGTTCTTAATAGAGAACTCCTTCAACACTGTGCATTTCCGAGTTTGTTTGTCTGGGAGAAGATTCCTGGACTCTTATGATGGGGATCCACTCCGCTCACCAGCCCTTTTGCATTGTCAGTTTTTCAGCTGACTGCACATTTCATCCACAACGAATGAGGTTTCCATCCATGAACAGGAAAAGGAAAAAAGAAGAAAGAAAGAAGGCAGAACCAGTGGGAGGAGAGACTCAATGGCTCAAAGGACAGATTATAAGTTTAAAAAAAAGATCAGATAAGATTAGCGGGAGAGCAGTCAGTGCCCTTTAAGTTGTCCATGTTCAATTGGACCATATTCACTTGCGGTGTGGTGCAAGACACAATTTACCGTGTGGGTCAGCTCCCCAACTAAGGACTGTATCTTCCTTTTCTAAAATGGATGTGAAATAAGTAAAAGCAAGATGCTCAGGGCTTGGGAAGTGCTTACAGTCTCACTGTATTTGTTTTGAGTATTTGTTTTGAGCTTTACTTGGTAGTGATGTTTGCAGCTGTATCATATGTGAAATTTGTTGGTGGGTCTTGTTTTGGTCCTAGGGAGTTGTCTGCATCCCACCCATGAAGATCCACACCCAGAGTCCACAAAATGTGGTTTTGGTTGATAATGGCAAGGCTGAACGTACCAAAGAGCTTGAACTGCCCTTCCAGCTCTTCACATGGAGATTCAGAGTCAGAGGTGAAAAATACTTTGGGTGGATGTCAGTCACCTGAATTCAGGTCTCTGCATGCAGCCATACCTCGGCAATTTGAGCTCTCTGGGAACTACAGCTTAGTTCAGTTGCCTACCCATAGACATTCACCGCCATCTAAGATGTCTCAGGATATCGAGGACATCCACACAGGGCTTGCAAATGCAGTGCAGGACCTATAGGATACCCTCCCTTCTGGGCCAGCAGAAAGCCCAAAGGGATCCCACAGGTCCCAACTGGGTCTAGACTGCTATGTGTGTGTAAACTGAGCCACAGCCAATACTGTCAATGTAACTGGGGGTGCAGTGGGAGCTTAAATCCCACAACGGATGTGTATGCACCCAGCTCACATGCAGACACCCCCATAGCAGACATTTTTGTTTAGGCAACCAAGTAGAGAGCAGTTCAGCTAACCAAGTGTCAATGTCTAAGTCAGGGTAAGAGAAATATCTCTCTGGACCCCCACAAGAGCCTGGATACCCAGTTCCTCTGTATGTAAGAGACTTAGGTGTCTCAAGTTGGAGTTTTACTTGCCCCCTCTATTGCCCATGGTTTATAGCCTCCCTGGATAGCACACTTCATGGACTGCCCATCATTCACTTCACCTCCCATGTTGTTGGCTTCTTTATTCACGTGTGCAAGCTACTGACCACACCAGTGACCACACCAGTGATCTTAAAGGCCTTCTGAAGCCACATTAGGATTCCCCAGGGAAAGCCTCTTTCCCGCCTGCACCCCTGCAAGCCCACCCCCCACCCCATGGAGCACCATCCTTGTGGACGCATGAGTCAAGAACCTGGATGTGCATGCTACAACCTTCTCACTAGGCCACCGTGCCTCCCTGCTTGCTCAGACAGCTCCCTCCTGGCTCCCCAACTCTGGACAGTGTCCTTTTGTTACTGGGAAGACAATGGTCTACAAAGGAAGCTGGGACGCTGGAGACAGCGCACCAGTTTGTCACACACAACAGGAATGAAAGAGAACAAACAGCGTCCGTGTCACTTTCCCACGTAATCCTGGGAGGGGAGGCATTAAAGATCATTCGTACTTCAAAAAAAAAGGGTGGGGGGATGCCCAAAAGGATAAGCAGCAATCAATAGATATTCATTCCTCCCCAGCACAGGCCTTAAGTGCTTTATTTACCTCTGGTGCAGACGCACAAGAGCCAGAGAGCTGCTGTGCCTCTTCAGGCTGGGACCGAGCATTTTAATGCATGTGAACAGCACACTGACTTCATTAAAGCGTTCGATTAACGCCAGAAAGGACCCACTCCAGCAGCTGCATTTATCACTAGAGCGACGGCATATTTAGAGAGAGTGATTTGGTAGGCCCTTAGCATAATCAGAATAGATGAACCTACCTTGGAGAAAAAAAAAGACGTAGCTTTTAATAGACCCATAAGTGCACTGTGAATATTTATTGTGCCCATCCTTTCAGTGGGGACACAACGAGATGGTGAGCAGAAGTGGGACAAGGCAGTAGACAGGATCATTCAACAATGCATGCCCTTGTCCATAGGGTGATTGCTGTTGATGTCAGCAAGCGGGAGCTGACACGCCAAACTCTCCATCAGCTCCACAGACCGTCCCCAAAAAGGTGATGCATCTTGCTTACTCCTAGGAAACCCACTGTCCTCGCTGCCCTCAGAGAGGCAGTTAGCTCCAACATGTGATTCAGATGCCAGGGGACTGTGGATCCAGAGGCATCTCCCTAAGGTCATGCTGAGGTCAAACATGGCCCTGGTGTGGTGTCCTCAGCTAGAAGCCTGCAGGTAGATGCCATGACTTCAGGTACAAGCACCCCTACAGGTCTCAGCACCCTGGGTCCAGCTCTCGTCACACCTGGGTCAGACCAAAGACCCCATGTCTTATTCCCAAAGATGGCCAACAACAGCAGATACCTGGACAAGCCTAGAAGATAAGGCAATCAATCGTACTGTCCCAGTCATCAGCAATTTGTGAACCAGGGACATCCTGAGCCACTGATGATATATTGGTGGTTAATGATCCTCCACAGAACTGTTCTTCCACAAATTTGCTCTTTCCTCCTGTTTCATCCCCATTCTTCATCTCTCCCCAGGCTCACCACCACTCTCCAAAGCAATGAGGAGTTTTCTTTTTTTTACGTTTATTTTTTATGCCTTTGAGTCTTGGAACCTTCAAATTAATGGTCCTAAAAATAAGTGATTACTGAAAGAAGGCTGGGAGAAGGAGAGAAGGGGAGAAAGAAAGAGGAAGAGAGTTAGAGGCAAGAGGTTGCCCTTCGGGAACTGGAGAACTCAGTGCAGATGATCTGAGGACCAGTTTAACAGCTGAGACATTAGTGTGTGCGTCTGTGTGTGAAGTTGTGAGTTTACGGAAACTAGGACAGTGGTGGTTTAGCTAGAAAATTCCTAATAAAGGAGGAATAACTAGGACCATATTTCCAGAAAGGGTATTTTTTAACAACCTCCTTAGGGAAGGGGGGGATGGAAGAGTACTTCACTTGGAAAACCCCCAAAAAAACCTACATGGAAATTTTCATTAATCTCTGGAGGCTGTTAGGTCAAATTAGGAGATGAAATCTGATCACTAAAGTGTGAAGCAGAGGGATTTTAGCCCGTTTCTAAGGGCAAATCTCAGTGCAGCTTGAAAGTTGAAGCTTTCTGCCAAAGGTTTCTGCATGTACATGTCACTGTAACAAACACAACTTTATATAGGTCTCTCTGCCTGTATACAGAGGCAAGGGTGTAGACGCAGGCAAAGATCTTTTTTTTTTTTTATTTAGTTACACTGCTAAAGATTTCAGTTTCTGTAATTCTTCCTGCCTCATTCTCTAATATACATGACCTTTAATAAGCAGGACTTACAGTTTGACAGCAAGGACTATTGAAAAACGCAAGGAAATCCTGGCTGGATTAAATTTTTAGTCCATTTCATTTCCATCCACTGCTTACAGCCAAGTTGTACGTGGATCTCAAACTAAAGGTGGTAATTTGGGAGGCAATTTTCTTGAATTGCAGGTACAGCAGGATGCAGAGGAAAATAATGGCAGGATCAGGCAGTTAGACATGGCATAAACATTTAAGCTACCGGTTAGATTTAATGGTTTTTCATTCATTCACTTTCTTTCCCTCTCTCATTCTTTTTAAAATATCCATGAATGAGGGGAACAAAAAAAAAAGAAAAAAGAAAAAAAAAACAGGTCAGCACCTTACTGATAAAGGGAAAATTACTGCTTTGCAGTTCCCAGTGGAGTTGGTTTCTTCCCATTGAAAGAAACATCTCATTGAAGCACCTACTAGTGGGTGGGCAAGAGCTCCCAGAGATACTTTAGCAAGGTCACCCCGCTTCCCATGGAGAAGATGCACCCCGTGGATAAGCAATGCACCAGGAAGCTGCTGGGCTGTGCCATTACTGTGGCTTTTCTGGCTGGAGTTTGTGAACCAGGGGCTTTTCTCATCCTTCATACTTCAAAAAAAAACAGTACAGACAGCACTTCTTTGTATTTAACAAGGATTTTGTGGTTTCTGGATTCCCCTGCTGAGGATGTGGTACGAAAATGGGTCTTGCAAGACACCGTGAGTATGCATCCCTTGAAAATCACATCCCTAACTTCTCTTCGTGGCATCTCATATCCCTTCCCCGGAGCAGGCAGTCAAACGTTTCAGAATATCTACTGGATAACGAGGTTTCCCCCTCACCTGAGTTTGCTGACTGACTGCCAGCTTGGCATTTGGTCCCAGAGCATCCTGAGGCCATGAGTGGCTCCCCCGTGCAAGTACCTGGAGATGGAGAAGGGCAGTGCCCCTTCGTCTGCTGGAGAGGCTGGGGACATCCCAGAGAGGATGCTGAGTGCACTGACCTTGCCCCGACCACGACGGTGAATGGGGAATGAAATTCAGCAGCACTCAGAGCAGGTCCATGTGCTTGAGAACCAGCAGTGCACCTCATGAATAGTTCCCATCTGTTGAGCTCTCATCCTGTATTGGGAGGAGAAAAGCACCCAGGTGCCACAGGCTTGGGATTCCTTGCAGGACATTTCTCTGCTCACCTCTACCAGTCATTTCTACAAACTTCAACTGCTGTGAACGTGACCTGAATTTGAAACAGATGCAATGGTCCAGAAACCTGAACTTCCAGATACGGGCAAAATTGTGTCCAAGGTGTGTGGGGTATTTCAGGAGACAGATGGACCTTTTGGCAGTTGTCCAGAGGAAAGCAGTGAAAACAATGTAAGAAAAGATCAAAGACACTGGGGCTTTTTAGTCTTGAAAAGAGAAGCCCAAGACATGAGCATAGCTTTTAAATCTTTAAAAAGCTGTTTCAAAACAGAAGGAAATTCTCCATGGACACTGGGAATGGGACAAGAAGTCCTGGTCTAGGAGGGAGATTCAGATTAGATGTTAGGAAACCTCTAACACCAGGAATAATGAAGTGCTAGGACAAGTTGTATGGGGAAGAGGTGAAGTCTTCATTTCTTGAGACATCTACGAAAAGGTTAAACACATACCTGTCTAGGATGGAGATAACCCTACCTCACAACAGGGAATGAACACTTGGTCCCTCCTATCTCTATCTCCTCTTGGCATATAACTTCTGCGATGGACTGAGAAAGTGTTCCTTCCTAAAAGAAATGCTTTTGGCCAGGAAGTAGAGTGTTATTATTGACAGTCCTATCCCTCGGACGACTTTGTGACAGCAGCTACTTTTGTGCATAGGACTGGCTCTTTCCATCGGGAAGTGCCCAGGCTGACCTGGCCTGAGGGCCAGCCCATGAGCAGAGATCGCACCATGGCTTAGCTCGTTGGCAATAACTCCTGGAAGCTTCAGGATCCCGATCACTTGCAGCCAACTGATTCCAGTCTTGCACAAGGCACTGACAACTTGCGGTGGGACTTACACCAGCAACAAGCGTGAGCAGAATCAGGTCTGTGAAGTGTGAGCAGAATCAGGTCTGTGTTTCCTTATGGAGGACGATTAATTAACCCAAAGCTGGGACATTACAGAGACATGCCTGCCTGAGTCGTCTTTCTCCATTGCACACAGTAGGGACAGAAATCTTTGCAATGCAAGTCTGGAGATGAGGCCGAGGGGTGCGCTGTGTGCTGCTCCCCAGCCGAGTGCTGGAGCCTCCAGCTGAGCCCCAGCCGCTCCGGGTTGCATCCTGCAGAGCAGGTGGTTGCTGTCACTGCAGCTGGCAAAACCACAAAAAAGCCACGCAGTGCTCTTTCCATGACTGATAGGCCAGCAAAATGCTGGGCGCTTACACCATTTATTCAGCGTTCCCCACTCAGGCACAGAGCAGCGGTGGTTGGAAATGAGAGGGAGACGGGAGGAGTCATGAACAGCCCAGAAGGAAACACATGCAGTGCAGGGAAAGGGAAGTCGATTTGTTTGAGTGCACAAACAGACCATTACACATGCAAACACTAATTTACCGGGACAGCAGGCACACCCGGGCAGGATGCCTGTACACCCCAGGAATACACACAAAGACACACACTATCACCCCAACCTTAAAGAAACAGTCATTACACTTGTATACACAGATGCAAAGCCTGTACACTAACTGTGAACACACACAAGTTTATTCATCATCACAGTTGGTGTATTTACAGGCAGACTGTAGCTGCGCACACACGCACGCACTCTCATAACCTGTATAAGCACATTCAACACACTGCAGACATACAATGAATATACCGTAGACTTACACATATGAAAACATCACATTTACATACATAAATACAAAACATTGTATTTACATACAAGCAAACACACATATGCTCTGCAACCATGTGTGTCTGGTGGATGCACAAAACATCCCCACTTCCCCTGGCTCAGCAAGCAGAGCCCAGTGCAGAGCGTATTACTCATTTGCAGACACCGTCACCATGTACACAAAGATATTTTCCACCTGCCCTGCACTTGTTGGCTGTCTCTGCAAGACCCTCACACACGGTCAACACAGATAAATCTCTGCAGTGCAAGGCAGAGGGAGCCCCAGCGATGTGTCTCACTTGTCCAAATGGCATCCTGTGCGTGAGCCCCGCAAAATGCCCACATGGGTTTAGAGCCTGAAGTTGGTAGCCTCATCTGGTAATGTCTTTCCTGTAGCTTTAATAGCTTTTAAAAAATCCTAATGTGTCATTCAGATGAAAAGTTGCAGTTGAAGAGTCAGGAAATTCCCAGGTGAGTGCTGCATGGGACAGCTTGAACTCTGCCCACGTGCGAGTCCAATGTGAGAGGGTGAATGGGATGGAGGTCGCCAAAGCTCTAACATTGCCGAGCAATTCGATTCCCTCCCGGGGCTCCCCGGCTCAGCTGGAAAGTTTTCTGTATTGACATGAGGACCATTTATTTTGGCTGCACAACACTCTCTCCAACAGCCCTGCAGATCCAGCTGCATCAGGAGAGGGACTGCACACACAGCCCCGCGTCCCCGCTGGGTACCAGTGCCACGGCCTCTCCTGGCCGTGCTGGGAGGGCACAATCCGATGGATGGGGTCAGGCTACCCCAGGGGTGCACTGTGGAGGGGACGATTGCCACAGAGTTAGATTTTATCCCTACTGATGCGAGTCCTGCTTCATTAGCTGCGCAACATCCAGCCTGCATGAGGCAGTGCCTAATAGCAATTTGTCACTGCAGCTCCCCTTGGCTTCCAATCAGACCGTTTACCTGGGGGCCAAAGCCTGTGTTTAAGTGCCTCACTTCAGAAACCCCTGCTTGCGATGCTCTGCTGAAGCATTTCCATCACAGAAATCTCCACAATCTGCAGTCTCAGCAGCGAGACCAAGGGCTGAATGAGTCACAAAGGCTCAATTTCCCCTGCCGCACTCCTGGGGAATAACATTTGCTTATTGACCCCTACCTGGGGCTTTTCGAGGATTAGTCACTAATGCAGCCTGGCTGGGGATGGGATGTAGAGCTGGTGTAAGCTGACCTGCTCCCTTGCTCTCAGAGAAGTTTGCTTTGTGCTTTGGCCATGGTATCTGTTTTGGTTTTTTTTAAGTTTGCTCTTTCAGCTCCACACAAGCACCAGGCATTGGTACTTTTGCTTCAAGAGGGAGCACCCAGCTCCAGGTGGGATGGATTGTGTGGGAAAAAGGGTTTTCCTTTGCTGCTGTGTCTTCTGCAGAGCAAGAGATTGTGATTCCCTGGGCCTGGCTGTCAGTCTGGCTTCTTTCACCAGTACTAGTCAATCACAAACATGTATGAAAAATAAACCTGCCAAGACAGGAGAAAACCAACAAAAAACAACCAGTGTTTGCTGAAAGGGACAAAAGGTGAGCAGCACAACACTAATTCCCTCTTTCTAACATGGTGTCACAAGATACGGGGAGCTTTATGAAAAATAACCACAGAATAATTACTCTTGAAAGGCTGGTATTTGGCAGACATGTGTCCTTTGCAAAATGTCCCCCGCGCTGGGACACAGGTTAGATCTGACATGCAGACCCAGAGGATAACCAGCTATGCCATTAGTTACTGTCCTGGGGATTGAAGATGTGGAGATTTGCTTGAAAAGAAGGGTGCTAAAACAAGAATAAAGTTCCCCATTCTGTCTGGATTTGGATGAACATGCCAGCACACGCTAATCCTCTAAGGGCTCAAACATCCTGCAAGAGCTCTCCTCCCTGAGCAAGTTACCCAACGCACGGTGACCGAGGACACTGCTATTACAGTTTGCCTCTCATTTGCACTCACCTGTGCGTGTGCAGTCAGCTACAGTCACCCGGCAGCTGCATGTCCCTGAGCAGAGACATCAGACACAACAGCAGTGTTATGCATTTACCCCAAAAGCATGCACTGAATGGTCTCAGTTATGAGTCTCAGTAGGTCCCAGCTCACTTCTCTGGGGCTTGAGGGTTTCTTGGCGTGGCAGTAAGCCATGCACAGTATCTGTCCTATGCCAAGTTGACAGCACCCGTACTCCTGGGACATCGTGCAGTAGCTTTTCTGTAGCAGCTCTGTGCCGAGACTTATTTCTCATAGTGCAGGTGGTACAGTGCATCCTTCTTTCGGAGAGGCATCAGAGACCTTGAATGACCTTGTATAGGCTGAGCTTCCAGTTGAGGCCTTAAAAGCAAGTGCTAAGTATAGGCTGCAAACTTCTGCCGCTGTGGATACGTTGATGTGGTTGTGGTGAGGGGTGACCTCCAACCAGCACTGTGCTACGGGAAATTCCTTCTGCACACATGTAATCTGAGGAGCAAAGCTGCACTCTGCATGTGGAGCTTGCTTTGTAACAAAATTATTGTTATTCTGGTCCGAGCTGAAATCTTACTTGGGGTCAGCACTGCCTAAGGCTGGCCTGTCTGTGAGCTCTTATTTTGCAGACATTCAGTCCCTGCACAGATCAGAGCCCCACTAGTAAATAGATCCTCTGTTCCCTGTCCTTTCTGCTTGCTTTGGTACCTTTGCAGGAAGACCATTAAGCTATTGGAGATGAGCCAGCAATTCAGAGCCAAATCAACGCCAACAGCCCCAGACTGCAGCCTTACCGTCTTCCAACGTAACAGGCTGCCTGCAGGCAAGTTCAAACAAATGCTGCTACAGTGCCAATCTTTCAATACAGGTACAAAACAGACATCATGGTTCAATACAGCCGTATCGCACTTTGACATACAAATACCTGGTTTGCGACATGAAGGAACAAGCCTAAATAAATCTTCTGGATAGAAAAATCAAGCTGATTTGGAGAAGGAAGCTGCTTCCAAGTTTCCGTGCAACTTTGCAGGAAGGTGGGCTGGGCGCCCTGGGAAGGGAAAAGCCATCAGGAGAGGAATCTGCGTGGCTACGAGCTGCAACGGAAGTCTGATGCGCATGTCTACTCCTATTAAATAGTACAAGGGCTAAGAAGCGATAAGGCCCTTTAAATGTGTTCAGGTTGATCAAAGCTAAGTACATACATGCAAGGCAAGGCAGAAACACAGGGAGTTAGACCCAAAGGTCGAATGTTCTTGTCCACATTTTGCCAGTGAGGGTAAGTGGATGCAGCTCTGATGAGGGTGACCAGAACTGCTGCCCCCTCCTCCTCTGTGGGAGCACATTTACAGCCATTGCTAGAGCTCACGTTGCTTGGGATTGACCCTGGAGGAGCTTGCAGGAGAAAGCTGAGGGGCTTTCCTCTATGAGCTGCAATCCCATGCACAACAGGCTCCTGCTCGAGCACTCTCTGTATTGCTCTGCTAGCAGAGGTATCCCAGGGCAGACCACCTCGTGGGGATGGCCTAAAAAGAAGTACAGACTCAGTGTTATCTTGTGGATAAGGGGAATGCAGGGGACTTCACTCTCTTGGCAAGTCTCTGCTGGGAGATTATTCCTCTCTCTGCTGTTTTCCTCCATGCTTTCTCTGTCTCATCTATATAGCCTGGGAGTTGTGCAAAGCAACAATTATCAAGTGTGTATAAACAACAGCCACAACACAGGTTTGTATTTTACCTGGGTGCTTTTGAGCCTACCAGTTTTAAAAAAATAAATAGATATATATATATTATTCACAAAAAAACATAATAGCAAGCTAAGCTTACAGGTGCATATCTGAGCACTCCCAGCTGGACCGATCAGTCCACATGCCAACCACAAATAACTGAGACAGATAAGGAGCAGCCGCTGTGGAGCAGAGATTATATAGCGGACAGAGTGCTCAGGAGACCCTTAACCTGCTGGAGAATAAAAGACTTCATGTTGTTTTTCACAGACAGTGGTACCCAGGATGGAAAACCTGAAGTGTTTAAAAGGGAAACCACAGTATCAGGAACAACACCAAAGCCTGCTGTACTGAAGGCATTTACACTACAACAGCAAACAGCCCAGGAGAGCCATTGATTGAGGCCAGTTTCTGATGGGAAGCTAAACTAATGGTTGCTGGGGATGTTGCAGATCCCAAAGATGAAGTGGGAGGACAAGCCCCCTGAACGATTTTGGTACTGGAGCGGATGGGAGCCTATTTCCTAAACCCTCTTGAAGACATGGGTGCGTGGATGTCCGGCCCTGATGTGGGCACAGCATTCTCTTAGGAGCATTGAAAGCTGCGTGTGGGAGCCCAGAGAAGATTGCTGCATTTCTCCTACTGAGTCCAGCTCAGGACGTGGTTTAGATACTAGTTCTGCTCTTTCCTGCCATAACCAAAGTCTACCAGGGCGTTATTTGCACAGTGGAGCTCTTCAAAAGATGGGTCCCTCTAAGCTCAGCACCTAGCTTTCCCAAAGCAGGAGCTGCCCTCATGCTTCGTTGGTCCTGGGGATCACAGAGCGTCAGGTGAGCAAGGGTTTCTGAAGTGAGCTAGCTCTACATGGCAGCACATACCTGTTTCCACTCCCATGGGGCCTCTGGAGACGCTGGTCAAGGATGACAGCAGACATGGAGCCAGACTGATGGTAAATGCTCTGTTAGCACCCCAGTACCTCTAAGGGACAATTTGCACAGTCCTGATGACATTGCTATGCTCAGGGGGCTGTCTGCTCACCCCATCCTTGCTTCTACAGCCTTGGCTCCAGCAGTGCTCTAATGAGCTGGAACAGCAGCTGTGCTGCAAGGGCTGAGCCGATACTTGCTGCTATGTGGACTTCTTCATCCATGGAATGGCGCTTATCTGCTCTGGGGAGTATGCTGGATCAGTGGGGAGGTTGGCACAGGTCCGCATATGGCTGTGAGGCTCTCAGTGGGAACAGACTGGAGCATTGAAGAGAGGTTTCAGCATCTTGAGGTGGCTGCTAAGCCCCATGGGATGTTCTCTTTGCCTGAGGCTGACAGCTCACTTGAGTCACACAGGTTTCCCCTTGCCTGGCAGGGGACAGACCTCATTCTCCCGATATGTAAATCCGCAGCCGACTTCCTCAATGGGGTATTGATCCACATAGCACACATGCCTGTGGAAAGCCAATGAGTCCAACTGGACATCAGTAGCTGAAGTTAACCCAAAGGATACTGGTCCCTGGCTTTGCAGTCGCTCCTATGACCACCCTGTGCATATGCATGTCTGCAGCAGCCCACACCAACCACAAGCATGGCCTGCCCTCGCACAGGTCAGGAGACAGTCAACAGACACAGCCGCTCAGCAGCAAAGAGCAAACAGTGCCCATGGATTGCATTTGGCTATCCCAGTTTCCCAGTGGGAACAAAGAATCCTCTCAGGATAATCCCAGTCTGTGATGTGCACGTGAAAGCACTTGGACAAGGGTGTCCCAGCCCAAAGTAAAGGTATTCAGAGACCCACACACACAATGCAGATCACACAGAATCACACAAATGAAGCTGCAAAGCAGCGATGTTAGTGGGGGATGATAAAGCTTTGCCGTCTTAAATGATAAACACCATCGGTGGCTGCTTAATAGGTAATGTGGGATTGGCACAGTCCCAGGGCAGATGTAACACGCCTGCGAGTATCTATATGTGTGACTTCCCATAAATCCACGTCTGACACAAGGACCTTTGTGAACTGGGTTATAAATAATTAGGTGGACATGTCTGTATTTCTTTTTGCAGCACCACCGTCACTAGGACAAAAGCTGAGGTCTCCTGCACTCGCAGTGTCTTGGATTGCATGTCAGAAGGGGCAGGTGGTGGTTCAGGCAGTGTAACCCCTCACTGCAACCTGTCCAGACATCCTATAATGAGTCTGGCAGTTTGGGCTCAGCCAGGAAACCTAGCCCATCCTATCTGAAGAAATCCCTAGAAGGTTAATGCAATATAACCCTTGGCGGCTTGTTCCTGGTATAAGTGAGGTCTTATTTTGAGGAATTTATGATTAAAGTGAATCAAGAACAGTCATCTTTCTGAATATAAGCTGAAGGCAGTCCCTGATTTATTTCTCATGATACATTTGGTCATGTTCTGTTGTCTTTGCAAATCTGTATTTTTATTGCATTGACATGTTTCTCAGGTTTAGGTTACATTTCTAATAAATATCTGATGCCACGTTGATTTCCTGTATCGTATTTCATTAGTCTCACAGAAGAATGGAGCACCATTTTTATAAAAAACAGCAGTCTTAAAAGGAGTTTCTAACACGGGGCTTGTATGCGTTAGCAAGTGATAGCTAGTTCTCTAACAGTGCTGGTATTGTTAAAAGTGGTATAACCTGCCTTCGCATGGACTTGGTTATCTCAGGATAAAGGTGCCTTATGCCTGTATAACTATTTCCACGTGTGAAGAGGAATAACTCCAAAACTATAAATCAAGGCTTTTAGTGGCATAGCTTTAACTGGTAAAAATCACCCTGCTAATGGACCCATGGCTGAAATAGGGAGAGCAATCTCAGTCTAGAGAAAGGAATTCCTGGTGTGGAAGCCATCTGTGTAGTAAAAGAGTTTCAGGATCCCTGTCTGAAGTCTTGCATCAATATTATACTGGAGTGCACTGGTCTGCTTTGGTCATCACACTGAAATAAGTATGGAGAAGATATTCTGCCTCAGGACTGGGTCATGGAGAGACGAAGAAAAATGGACCCATCGGCCCCCAGTGCTGGGGTGCCAGTGTGGGCAGAGGAGGGCTCGGGACCGGGTCCTCCGCGTTTGGCTCAGGGCACAGCTGCCTGAAGCTGAATCCCAATGCATTTCCCACCCCATCTCCACATGGGAAATCCTGTGAAGTCTGAAGACTATCTCTTGTGGCAAAATCCCCAAGCAGAAAAGGAATATTCTAGGGCTCCTAAAAAGACCACTGACGTTGGAGGGACAAGGCAGCGTGTGATGGGAAAGACGTGAAGGGAAAAGGTGGTGGTGGCAGCTCCCACAAGGGAATAATTCCCTGCAGGGTATGTTCAGCTCAAGGCCTGAGCATGCGTTTCTCTCACCACTATGCATCTCCATCATTGCGCTACAATAAGGGACTGAAATCTTTGTTATTCAAATATCCTCCCCGTGATAAACTACATTATCCTCCGTATTTTCAAGGATCCTTCTCACAGACATATCTCTTATTTCATTAACTCAGTTGCTGGAGATGAAATCCCTTCTTCTTTAATTGCTCTGCTCCAACCATCCTTGTTACTCTTCATGAAAGAGGCAGACAATAATCCTAATATCCTCCCTTTTTTGTCGCTGTTGCTTAACAAGAAGAGCCTTGAAATCATTACCCTTTATTTCCCAGACCTAGCCGGCCGATAGGAAATAATTAACTCCTATCTGTGCTGACGGAGTGGTGGCTGGTGTGTAGCCAGTTCCAGGTAGTTTGTTATTCCTGCTTTATCGCCTGCTGCAGAAGGGAGACTGCAAGATTATTTAGCAAAGCTCTGCCTGGGTGTTTATCACTACAAGTTTGAAGAAACAGTGCTAGTAATGATTTCATTTTGTTTTATTATTTTCTTAAATAAAGGGTATGGTTTAGTCTCAGTGATGCAAATGACAAATCTTCTTGGACTTGTTTCATTTAACGAACAAGATCGTCTTTGCTCCAGTTATGCTACAGCAGACGATCACACAGAGACACCCAAGGGATGCAGAAAGCTGGGAGCTGCTTGATGGCAGCATCAGAGCTGGAGCTGAGTGAGCTGCTCGCACTGCTCAGGTTGGGGAGAAAGCAACAGGACACTTGGAATTTAACCAAGCTTGCAATCAACTCCTGCATGAAAGCAGCTTTGTCTGATCACCCCAAAGGTCCCCTTAGCTCAGCATCCAAGAGCAGTCAACAGCAGAAGCCAAGAGAGGAGCAGGAGCAGGAGCCAGCATATCTAATCGATATTTCTCCCTGCCTTGTGACTTGCGTCTTGGGACCTTCTGCCATAAATGTGGCTTTCATTGATGTCTCCAACAGCTTTTTTGAACCCATTAAAGCCTCTAGCACCCACGACATCCCACAACAAGGAGTCCACAACTGCATTAGGTGCTTGTTTTGAATCTGCCACCTGCTAATTTCACTCATTGCTCCCAGTACTTGTGTTGGAAATGACAACGAACAACTTTTCCCTGGGCTCAGTCCCCCAGCCACTCAGGCTTTATTATCTTCCTTCTCTCCAGCTGTGACTGAGAAATAATTTTGCTAAATCTCAGCTGAGGTAAAAATGCATTAATCACTACCTTGATTAATTACTGAAGGATCATTTCCTTTCTGTGATACATGGAAACCCCCAAACTTCTTGAATCAGAAGTACACGCAAGGTGTTCAGTGTCACATCCATCACCTCCATGAACGTCACTGTTGACAGAGGCACATGTGGTGGCTCAGACATCCTCCTTGCAGTGCTAAGAGACGCATATTCAAACTTCTGCCTTGCTGGGCAGGGTGTATTAGCAATCTGGCAGCAGTAAAACACCTCAGTTTTGGGAAGATGTCCCCACAGTCCCATGGTGATCCTCTGGTTCCCAGTCCCATGGTGAGAGTCCCATGGGACTCTCTAGCATGCTTCTTTCCAGCATTGACACCCCTGATGCCTCAGCTGTCACGCAGGACTGTGTGCACACTAGAAACTGTCCTCAGACCTGTGGAAGAGCTCAGTCAGGGTTAGGTTTGCTCCCACAGGAGACAAGAATCCCAGCTTGCAGTGGGCCCTGCACATCTTCCCACAGTTGAACACAGCTTGGACTCTGATCCACGGCCCTCACTTGCCTGTTTCCCCCTTGCTAGGCATGGCTGAAAAATGTCAGTATGGGAAGCTGTAGTCCATCCCCCTCCTCTACAGGGCAAGACAGAGGATTTCACTCTCCAGGATTGTCAAACTGGGGCTGCCATCCACTGACATAAAATTCACTCTGGTGGGGGGAGGAGGGTGATGATGGTAAAGCAGCTGTCAGCACATTGCTTGCAGCCACAGAGAAAGAGCTATGTCATGTCATGGGGAGGATTCATCTTTTATCTCTGCTCTAACTTCTCCATGCAGCTTCTCTCTCCATCCCCTGCAGTTTTCAGCTTATCAGCTCCTCTGCCTGGTGATCAGCCAAGTAGTCTTTAAGGCAGGGGACTGGAGAGGTGTAAGGAGCAGATCACCCTTGGCCAGGAGCAGCTGGCCTGGAGTATTTTCCCTTCAGGGCTCAGGTCAGAAGTGGATCTCCTCTGCCCCATGCTGAGATTGTAGAGGGACCTTGGCTTTTCCTTTGTTTTGCCCTCTGGCTGCCAGGCAAAAGTAGATGCTGATCCTCAGGGCCTGTGAAATATCAAAGCCAAGTCCTGGTGCAGGACTCAGGCTTCTTGTGGGGTTGGGAGGTGCCTTTTGAAATACAAGGTCATGGAGTGCTCTGCAACTTGTAAAAGGTGACACAGGAGCTATGTGGATCTTGATGGGACAAATGTCTCCTTCATAGTTACCTTCGTAGTTACCTAACAAGTTACCTTGTTGGGTGCTGAACCCAGTGGAGCAGATCCTGATGTCTCCTCTGGGCTGTGGTCCCTGTGTTGTCTCCATGCACAACCATAGGGACCGGTGCCAGTCACGCTGGTGAGAGGGAGGCTGAAATGGTTTGGAAGGACTGCCTGGAAAGGCAATGCCTGACAGGGTTTCCATTCACAAAAAACACAGAGGGGGGCTTCAGTCAGTCCTCTGGTTATCTGTGCCCAGCACAGTATGAGGCATGACCAGAAAATCCAGGCACAGCAGAGAGAGGAAACGGGTGAAGCCTTCAGAGGTGGAGCATGTCCATTGCTATCTCCACTTCCAGAGGACAAGCAAGAGAAACACAAGAACCCCTCTCAGCTCAACCCCCAGAAAACAGACCACAACACTTTTGGAACAGAACCCTTCCCTATTGGGGTAGCAGCGTCTTTCCTGCCAATTTCTGAGCCTAGGGTTCCCAGGCTCATGGCTGCTGGTGACCCACCAAGAGCTGCTCTGAACCCAGAGGTGGTGTCTGATTCTGCCAGACACAATTTGGATGCAGCAAGCACTCCGCTGTCCCCGGGGCTGTTTGGAGATGCTCTGCCTCTCCAGCAGGGAGGAGGGAGGAGCAGAGCATTTCCAACTGGAGCCAAGAAAGCTAATGGATACATTTCTTTTCCCAAGGCAGGCAAATTATTTCTGCTCCCAGCTGACCCCTCGACCACAAAAAACACCATAAAACAGCAAGAGTGTGTAAAAAATAAACACAGGCACGCATCAGCCTTCCGGATTCCCGTCCCCCGAGCCAGAGGAGCTCGGGCCGCGGGCAGAAGGAATGTGATGTTGCATCGGAAGCCATCAGAATGGGATCAGGGACGGGAACATTTTATAACTGGCCTCTGGACCCCACTAAGGAGCAGAGGGAAGGAAGAAGAGCGTGAGTGATGACTACTCGTATTGCAAAGGGGGGCAAATTTGAATCTCATCTGCATGTTTTGCAAGTATTGGGATTTACAGTGTAAACTGCTTGCTCTGCTCCTTTGACTCTTGCTGTCTTGGCTCCTCTGGCCAAGTTTACATCAGGGCTGTTCTGACCAGTGAGGAGCTCTGCAGGGGAGACGTAACATATGGGGCAAGATTCATGCTGCAGGGACTCAAGGATCTGTAGGGAAGCGTACAATAAATTGAAGCAATTTTTTGCCTCTCCCCGTCACCTTGCAGACTGGCAGAGAGGGGGAGACAAAGGCCAAGTGGGTTTCCACCCTGCAAGAGGAGTCTGAAGAGATGCCAGGGTCAGACTGCAGAAGTCTAATCTAAGTTAAGAGACATTGACGAGATGAGACACCAGATGAGACATCCTGCACTGAGACTGGGGACCAGCAAAATTCATATCAAGAGAGAGGCAGTCTGCATAGCTCACTGATAACTGGGCTTGGGATTTGCCATCCTCAGCAATGGACTATGACGGCCATTCTTGCTTTGCCCAAAGGTTTTGCTTCATCAGAATGGCAGGAAGAGGTGCCACATGGCTTTGACCTCCACTGGTACACAGAAATGTCAAACTAACCAGCTTCGGTATGGGAAGGGGCTAAATCTCCTTAGCTCTGCCCATGGAATCCCAGAGAAATCCACCCCAGAAAGCTCACAGGATTGAGATGACACAGGAAGATTTACCTTGCAACATCTGCCCCCAGTTAGTCTCCATCAGCATCTGCACTTGCTTGCTTTCCAAGGATGCATTTTACCATTGAGAACTGGAGCTGCTCAAGTACAGAAAGTAATTCCATTGCTGCCCTCTGGGAGGATGAGCATTGCAAGCTGGGTATGCCAGGATCTCAGCCAGCAGCAACGAGACTTCTCCAGCCCAAAAGCCCCAGCACAGCAGTAAGTGGCACTGTGCCCCTCCCGGTCTGGTGTGAGCCACCTGGGCTCCTGCCATTGCAGAGAACTGACAGACAAAGCTGCTGACTCTCTTCTGACTATATCAACTTAACCCTCTTACAGCCCAAGGAGTAACACGATCCTTCAATACCCAGATTTCATACTATGACAGTAAGTATTTTTTTTAAAAACCCTTTTTGGGAAAAATAATATTGCTTGTGGCTGGTGGTGGTGAGGGACGGCAGCAGCAACATGAGGGAAAATGGGTAATTTTGAGAAATTCCCTGAAACAAGTAACCTACATTTTTTTCTCACCACTGCATCACTAATTGTATCTCTTTAATACATTTATTTTTCAAAAGATCCAAAACAGATAAACAAAAGCAACAGGTTCCTTTCAAAGCCCAGCTCAGCTAGTAGGAATTAGGAATTAAACCAAGACACAATGCAAATAACATGGTAGTTTATTTGCCAACCCTTGTGTGAAGCACAGCTGCCTCCAGCAGCCGCAGCCCCAGACACATCCCAGCAGCCGGGTCCCTCCTCTGGCTCCTGCCCCTTCTGGGTACCACCAGATCTTCTGGCCAAGTGCAGCAGTAGTTGTGGTACCAGGGATATGTTTTGTTGCCCATTCTGTCAGGCTGGCACCGTGCCTACACTGTGCCCTCCTTCCCTTCCTTGCTGTCTTCAAGTCCTGGGTGAGCCCAGATGACAGTTCTGACCAGAAATGTCAGTTTGCAAATGCTGTTATAAAAGAGGTTATTTCCAATCCAAATGGTCTACTCCCGTGATGGTCAGCTTGTAGCAAGCCGTTCTGCACTCTGTCATTCAATATCACTTTCCTCTTCTTAAGCATTTAACTCCAAAACTCATATTGATTTAGACTGGGGTTTTAAAATCATCTAAGGGTTTTTAAATCAGCTAGTCACAGTTCCCACAAAGCTGAAGACTCCACATCTCTGGTCACCTACATTTGTTATGTGCAGCACCTTCTGAGCACATTTTGAAATATTTAAAATATTGCATTTCTTTGTTCAGAATGCGAAGTGCCAAAGGGCATGGGGCCTGCCGCAGAATCCAAACTGCTGTGCAGAAAATGCTCTCAGAGCAAGAAGCTAAACCCAGGTTTATGAAAAGTACTTGGAAGGAGCTCAGCGGCCCAAATCCCAGTGCTAACAGAGCAGTTCTGAGTCGATTGCAAATAACAGGCTCTTACTGTCCAGCCGCAGTGCAATTCCACTGAGCTTTGGCAGAGGGTAATTCCGGTGTCAGATATTTTCATGAGACCCTACTTGACATTTTGGCCGGAAATCCTGTGGCATGTTTGATATTCCATGACACACCACGTTAACCGCATGGATTTCCTCCATTGCTTTGACGGACACAGCTACCCGCTCAGGCAGGAAGTGTCTGGATGAGCCCTTCCCCCCGGCTCCCCCCGCCAGTGCACAAAGCATCAGGCTATTGGAAGCTAGATCCAAAATCCCCTGGGAGAAATAACCACTGTTCTGGAGCCTGCATGGCTGTGTCCTCCCAGACAGATTCATATGCAGTTTTCCCAAGGCAAGGCAGACACTGAATACGATGCTTCTGAAGAGGCTTTTCAAGAGCAGGGGAGACAGTTTTGCTCTGCTCTTGCCACCACGTGGCTCAAGGTACTGGTGTTGCTGCAGGTTAACGATGCACTGCCAGCCCAGGAGATCTCAGGTTGCAGGTGATTCCTCTTGCCTGGTCAGGATCTCAGGCACCAGCTTTGTGGCAAGAAAGGCTCCCTCCAGAGCTGGGTCCCCACACGTGAGATGCAGCAGGTAGCCTGACTGCCTCTCAGCTGGCCAGCCAAATCTGGAGAAAGCACCCATGCAATGGGGAAGATCTCCCTGGAGGGAAGCCTGTGTCCAAGATGCAGCCCCTGTGCTGCAACCTGCCATGCTCTGTCACCTGCCACAACAGAGGGACGCAGCACGTCAATCGGGAAGATGGGGCTCTGCTTAAGGGCAGGAGGATGTCGCGGGGGAGCTTAGAGAAAAGGATGAGCATTGAGCACAAATCAGGAGAGATTCGTCTGATTCTTTAGACCCAGGCCCTGGCTCCTTGTCATCATTCCATCTACCCTACACACCATGTGCTACCCACCAACTGGTACACCTTGCATATGCAACTCCATGTCCACCTAATCTACTCTGTAACAAGACCAGGGCCAAGTGAAGCTGAGAACAGAGCAAGAGTCTCAGACAAAAACCCAGGTCCTGCAGCAACAGTTGTTACCCTACTCCCCACACTGGGTAGGGTGAAGGAACAGCCCTCGTGACAGTAGAGAGTTTGCAGCTGACTCTCACCTTCAGAGCCAGCCACGGACAAAGAAGATGGCTGCGTGAGCCAGGGGAGGATTGGGGAGGCCTTGGACTTTGACAGCATTGAGGCTGCATTAGTCCAGGCAGCTGGAGAGACATTTCCCAGTGGGGATGACAGCTAATCTCTGGGATTTATCACATGGGAATGGTTTCCAGTATGCTGAGGATGATGAAGGCATTCAGGAAAAGATACCTGAGACACATTCAAGGCACTGCTTTTGTATGTACCTATGGACATCTGCCCACTCCTGCATCCCTTCCATAATCCTATGTGCTCTCTTACAACAGGCCGCTCCTTTGCCCTCTGGGCATGAAGCTGTTCCTCGCGTGGTCCATATCTACTTCAATGTCCTTCAATGGTTCAGACCCATTTGCTCCTGCAGTGGGAGCCTGAGCATCTTCAGGGAGCGAGGGGGCAGCGAAGGCAGCATGTGCTCCACGCCAATATAATAAACTTTGGCAAGTCAGTGAGGAAGATGGACCAGGCAGTGCCAGAGGCAGCAGGGTGGGAGGCAGAGGGCAGAATCCCAGATGCAAGAGACAGAGGATTTGTTGCCAGCTGTTGAGTAGGGTAGCAGGGAGCAGACAGCCGCAAGGAGGCATGGAAAGACCAGACTGGGAGGCTGCCAAGGAAGAGAGAGAGTTGCATTAAATCTTATTTGTCTTTAAGCAAAGTGTTCTAATTGCTAACAAAGGGATTTCAAGCAAATTGTAGTAAAACTGAGTTATTCTGATCAATTACACAGTCAAGCAAATTACTGAAGGAGTCTGAAATATAGCCAGATACAAAAGAGAGATGGAGAAAGAGGAGGAGGAGTTTCAGAGAGAGTGGGGGAGGCAGTAATTTGAGGGAGGAAAATTACTTGATGGCTTGATAAGGAGAATTATTAAGCATAAATCTGAGATGCAGGTTGCTAAATATGAATACAAAATCAAGGGAAGAAATTGAAATTGTGTTTTAAGATTGGTGAAATCTGAGCAGGGGCAAAGAGAAAAAAAATGCGCAGACAAGCATTAGAGACAGATGCTGTAGAGGTGTCTGCAACGATCATTGCTAACCACAGCAAGCTGAAAGCAAGGCATGACCCAGAAAAGAATAGCTTTGTGGTGAGGACATTGGACCAGTGCTGAGTTGGCATCACGCCATGCTCCTGTCACGGACCTCCTACTTGACCCACAGCTTCTTCAAAGCACTTAGCAATGACCTGGTTTTGTTGCTGGAAGAGTCATAAGGGCCACGAACCCAATGTAATCAAAGGATAAATACACCAAGGCTGACTCCTTAGCCTTGTCACGCCTTACCTGAAAACTGTGGCTGACACTTCTTCTGCTGTCTGTTTTGCAGATTTAAGATGGAATCATTCAATATGTATCCATACAGCATCCAGAGCAACAGGGAATACAAGCTAAGCCAGACCCCTGTCTTAAAGGAACAAGAGTGAAATCCCACCACGACACAAAACTGCATGGCTGGTGGCTCTGACTCAGGGTCAATGTACCGTGGGATGAATGAAATAATTAACCCCTGTGCCGCTTAGTTCCTGGAGATTCCCAGCCACAATGCTGGGGTCTTCAGGGTGCTCATGAAACAGCTACCCAGCTGCAGATTGGCACATTTGGGCAAGTCACCTCCAATTTAATTTTTCCATAATATATGACGCGATCGTTTTGTATTGGATTAACCCTGCTCACTGAGCTGCTGCCTGCTCTGTATGGCACACATGGAGCAGGCAGCAGGATTAGGGAGCACATCCTCACTGTTTTGTACGAGATGCACATGGACAAGTCACACCACTCAGGGTTGGCAAAGAAGGTCTTGCTGGTTCTTAGGTTCCAGCCTTCTGCTAGAACTGGGTTTAGCTCCAAGGGTGGAAATTCCAGTGCCTACACTGAGTCTCAGGATCACAAAGATGTGGTCCTTGTGTGGAGTCCCTCTATAAAGCCGCTGCAAAGGTAGTCCAGAGAGCTCTAATCCAGAAATGCAATACTCTTCAAGCCAATTACCATACGCGGTTCATAACCCTGCAGCTGACAGGTTTAATGGATTATTGGCAAGAAGGGCTGCAGAGAGATGCTTTTAAAAGAGGAAGAAGAGAAAGACCAGAGATTATTTTTAATGGTGTTTATCTGTCGGAGAACTCCAGAGCTTGTGGGCTTCTGTCAGATTGGAAGTTCTGAGCCCAAAGAGGATAAGAGAAAGGATTAGGGTATTACTGTGGTGGTGGAGTTCATGTGTGTTGTATTATTAATGTTTGTAAAGCACTTTGAAAATTAAAGCACCATAAAGGCTCTAAGTGTTGTATTTAGTAGGAGCTGCAGAAGAGGAACGTAAGTCTGAAAGGACACTTCTCAGTTATCAGTGCACAGAGAGCTTGCTTTTTCGAGAGGATCCTGCAGTCAGATGCAGTCTGAAGAGGCAGATGAGTTGTTCAAAAGCCAGTACGAGGAGGGCATAAGAACCCTGCAGGGTGCAAGGAAGGCTAGCATGTCATGCATCAAAAAAAGAAGCCATTTAGCATTTTTAGTACAGGAAAAAGCCATCAGATTTGCTGGCCCATTTCCCTGGAGCTGGCACAAGAATGTTCTCTGCAAGGCACATGCTTTAGCTAACCTTTCTTCAAAAGACTCTTGGACAAGTGACTTCCTCTGCATTGTTTACAGAATTTCTGCAATGGAGGGAAAATGGAGGATAAGGAAGGCAGCATCGGAGATCCTCCGGTAGACCCGTCACTTCTGACCTGCGCCAGCCAAGTTACGTTGTCTCAAGCTGTCAGTGAGCTACTCCCAGGGCTCAGAGCCAGAATTTTGGTTCTAGACACTTCATTTTTGATAGCATTGTTTCACAAAGGCAGTGACTCCCAAACAGAGCCGAGATGAAGCTCCTCTTCACATTGCTGCCGTTCCAACTCCAGAGCCCTCCTCCACCTATGCTGGTTGACAGACTACAGGCAAGAGCACTTTTTTCCAGTGAATCCATAAGTAGATCTGCAGCATCCCCACTGACAACCCTGAGGAACTTTCTGAGCCACCTTTGTCAAAGCAGAAAGACCTAAGGGCCAGCTGAGGCTGTGGGCAAGTATCGACAGCATATAACCCCATTTCCCAATGACAGGCATGTTCTCATTTCGCCACTGCTTGCCACTCTCTGACAAAACACAGTGTTTGTGGGTTTGCACAGATCTTTCCTCGTATATCAGTCATTATGTCAGAGCTTTTCTTCATCTCCAGACTACCTTTTTTAACCCTGAAATTAAAAACCTATATTTGACAGGGAGAGAGGCACCAGCCAGATCTGTGCAGCCGTTTCCTTGGTTCAGCCTGTGTTTGCAGTCATGCGTTGACCTTCACAATCTCAGTTCCTTGGGGCATCAGAGGCACGTTAAGGCATATTTGTGTCGGAGGTCCCAGCCTGCTGAGAGCATCCAGGGTGTCTCCCTCCTTCCCAGCTTCCTTCCCATCCCCCATCAGCCAAAAAGGACTCAGAAACTTTTCCTCCTTCTCATTACTTTACAAACACTTAGTTCAGTCTCTGACAAGAAGCAGGCTGGAGCCCCCCTGCCTGCAGTTCTTGCAAGCAGCTGGCTGTGCTATTGCCTGAGACTGGTAAGTCATAACGATAAAGCTGGATATTTCACCTTCCACCCTTCCCTTCAGTATCTCAAATCCTGGTGCTGAGGAGTAGCCATACAGGCACTACTGTTTCCCCGACCTGCATTGTGACAGGTGTTAAGTGTACCCAAAGTGACACCCCACAAGAGCTCCTCTCTCATATTTATAGCCCACTGTCACTGCTAGATTTATGCCCTTCAAATATTTGTCAGCTGTTATCCCACCTCCTCTCCACATCGTTTAACTGAGCTTGACGTATGTAGGCACTTTTAATCTTTCCTCATGAAGCAATTCCCCCCTCCCCAGGGCCTGTGATCATATTTGTAACTCTTCCTTGAGACAGCATCGGTTCGTCATTGCTGCTCTGATAACAGAGCGAGGAGCACAGCAGCCTGAGCACGCAGGCGGGGAGATGGGGGAGGATCATTTCCCACTCTCACGCTCCATTCTCTCCCGTGCCACCCCTCCTAAGAGCATGTTTGGCTGCTCTAAAACCCCTTTCTTCTTTGCTGGCCACTGGTCTTTTCCCAAACTAGCTAACAGTTCCTACTAAAAACCCCACTCCTGGATTATTTTGCAATTTGCCTGAGCCCAAGAGGGATTTCATTTTCTTTCCTTCCTGTCTTTCTAACATCTCTGGTGTCTCTTTCTATTATTACCCAATCTGCGCTGGCATTCGCTATGCCTCCCAACTGAGGCAGGAGAATGTAATTAACAAGCTGTTTACCTCTCCTTCCAGATCATTAATAAATATGTTAAACAAGACCGCTACCTTGCCGGGTGATGCAAAAACCAGATGATGCACATAGCTTGCTTTTTAACTTAGTACTGTTTTCAACCCATGCCAGTGCCGTGAGACTCCTCCAGAGCAAATTCCTTCCCAAACCTGCAGCTGAACTGAAATAATTTCCCCTTAACCTTGTGTATGTGCACCCCTTCACATCAGCTCTTGTGAACCTGGTGATGAGACATCAAAGCTGATGCCTGAAGGAGGTATCATCAGCTGAGTCACCTTAGTGTGACACAGGACCTGCGTCTCACTACAGAGCTAATGTCCCATTGTGACACCCCATCCATGGGACCTCAAAATACCACCAGTCCCTAATAGTGTTCTTGAACAACTTATGTCCCAGAATTTATTACCACTAATCCAGGTGGGTGTTTCTTTGAGCTGAGATATATGTTTAACATGGAAGAGGTGCTACAGCAAACAGGAACTCAAGGCAGACAGATTAAAAAGACAGTTCTTTGGTAAACTTAATTTTTTAGCTTCCTTTTAATTGCCAGTGAGCCGAGATATATGTTTAACATGGAAGAGGTGCTACAGCAAACAGGAACTCAAGGCAGACAGATTAAAAAGACAGTTCTTTGGTAAACTTAATTTTTTAGCTTCCTTTTAAATGTCTCTCTAACACTTGCCTATGCCAGCAAGGCAGATTTCGGTGAGGCAGAAAGAGTTGAGTTAAGGCTCTGTTGCCTGAGGTCTGTAAGGATGGCGAGAGAAGCACATGCTTAGTTTCCCTAGAGCTGCTGCTGCCCCATGGCAGGGAACAGCCTAAGAAGCCCCTGATGGTGCCCTCCAGTTCCCCGGTTACATGATGTCCACAGAACAGTCCTTCCTGGATCAGCCAAGAGAGCTGCAATCAGTGCTACCTGCTTTTATACCAGCTGCGTGGCTTTGCCTTTGCTTTGCCTCTCCTGCTGGAGGGAGGCTAGAGGGACTGCTCACTGGACCCCGAGGACAAAGGCCTCCCTGGTCTCTAATCAGGTTTCCCAGGGACTGCCATCGTAAATTCCAGAGATAGAACTAAATATAGCTGCAACGTTGGTTGCAGGTGGTTTCCACTGAACATAATGCTTGCTTGGTGGAAGACAGTAACTCTGCTCAATGGCAGACTTCGATACTTTGACCTTATTCTGATTCAGAAGGAAAAACAACAATTTGAGGATGGTCCAAGGGAGGAGGTGCAATTGGGGCAACCAATTTGGTGGTCTGCCCTGGCAGCCCATGAGTCCCAGGCAGCTGTGGGGGTCTAAAGTGACATTATCTGCCCAGGCTGCATGTCCTCAGCCCATGCCTATCCAGTGAGAGGTGAGGGGCAGCTGCGGGGTATGGGCAGCAAAACCGTGGAGGTCCCAGCAGACACAGCCTACCTCCTGCTGCTGTCTGCCACCATGGAGGGACCTCTGCAAAATGCTGAAACATCCACAAGGTGGCAAATATAGCTGAAGGCTGTTTTGTTAGCTTCGGAGCTTCCTGTCCGTCTCTAATGAGGGTGAGGATGAAGAAGAAGAGGGCAAAAGCAAAGAGAAATAGAAGAATCCAGGAAGGCTGAAAAGCCTCAGACTGTCTCATCTTAAGCTAGAAGAACAACAGAGCTGGAAAGTTCACCCCTTGGCTGATTTTTGCTTGTAATTGCAGTGGTGTGGACGTGGGTCAGGTGTATGTTTTCCTCCCTCTGCCAGCAGAGCAGGGAGAAGGGCTGTCCCAGCCTCCCTGTACCCTCTGGAGTCACCTTGGGCAGGGAGATGGGTTTGCTTGTTTGTTTTCTTAATGGATAATTAACATTGCAGGCAGCAAGTGACCTGAGAGAGGAGAGAAAGTTTGCACACAGCTCAGCCTTCCAGATTGTCCCCCTGGGCCACAGCGCGGCAGCTCGGGCAGTTTGCTGACCTTGGCAGCCAGAGGGTCTTTCAAGTGACTTTTGCTTTCCTGATGCTCGGTTTGCTGTTGGATGGTGCCCAATGGATGCCAGAGAGGTGTCTCAGCGTTTCCCTGCCATCCTTGTTTAAAGGCCAATTAGTGGGTGCCGGTTTTGTTTTTCAGCCAGCAAGTTAGCCACTCCAGCAATTTAACAACTGTAATTTTCATTTACAGTTGACTTTGAACAGCCAGTTTTATATATGCACGGTGAAATAATGGTATAATCAACCTAGGAAAATCCATTAAAAGGGTGCGGATGTTCAAAACATGGAGCACACAATTAGAAAACCCCGTGACTGAGATTACCGCTGTGATCTAATTCCTCCTTACACTGCTCATCTCTACATAGATTTGAGATAGGAGCAATTTTCTCTCCAACATCTCACCAAAAGTTTCACTAATTTTCTAAATTATATTTTTCTAAAGAAAAAAATCAAAATTCTGAATGGAAAATTAACAAAAAAATGGCTTGAGTTCGTGGAAATATTTTGGAAATATTAATCATTTTGGAAATGTAATATTTTAATAGTTTCAAAATAGCTTGTGTCATTTTGGACTTTCCCTTTCCGGTTTCTTTTTGACCTCCAATTATTTCACTGTTCAAAATGAGGAACCATTTTGAAACCTGCAATCTTTTCTTTCTCTCTTGGAAAAGACCAAAAGCTTTCTTCCAATTTCCAAAATCTTCTTTGCAGCCATTTCTCAAGTTAAGTAGATTTTCAAGCTGTTTGTGCCCAGAAGAACAAACAAAAAAAAACTTCTCACACAAATCTGCATTCCCTCCCACAAAAGTAATTAAAAAGACATTCTAAACCAGTTATCATAAACACTGTTTAACCAGGTGTCCATAGACTGTTTGCTCCATGGGGCTGTTTGCACAGGATGGATAATATTCACTGAGTCAATAGCCGATACTTCTTTTTACGCTCATCAGTTAGTTTTTTCAGACGTCTCTTTCGGACCCTGTTCATCTCTTAGATTAATATTTAAATTCATGAACTTGGCTTTTGCACGGCACTTGAGTCCAGAGGGCTGCGGTCTGGCCTCGCTGGGGAGAAGAAGACGTGACCCACATTTTTGACATGAAAAGTGAAAAACGCCATCCGTATCGGGAGGTATCGCTGGGTCTTTGAAGTATGTCCTTTGGGGCACTTCTTCAGCTGGTATAAATCAGTCCCACTGACTTAAAGGGATGCTTATTTGACATATTTTGGGATTGTTACCACCTGACCCTTATTGTTATGCCTCTGTATTGGATGTGAGCTGGCTCACTTTGCCCTGGCTTCTCTGACAGAGAGCAGGACAGTGCCTTTCACGACCGCCCCATCCACCCCACAAGCAGGTACAACCCACTGGGGTGCCCCAGCTCCCATGCTAGCCCTGATCACACCGTCACCCACCGTCTGCCTCATCCCACTCCACTGCAGGACTCCTGCTACGTCTCACCCCCACCCACCTTCACAGGGACCCGCCGCAGTAGCCCCCAGCGAGCTCCACAGCCACACTGTTCCCTTCCCCTCTGCGCTTGTGTAGATAAACACATTCAACCACTCAGGGCCTCAGGTGACCTCTGGGCTTTCCACTATTAACCTTTTTGTCTGCTGAGAATTTGACGTTTGCTCCTTCCCTTCCCTCCCCATCTTATCTTGATTTTAATCCATGCCTTGGCTTTTCCTCTCATCCTGTGGTTACCAAGTTTCCTTAATAGCCTTCTATGAGGGACTTTATCAAAAGCCTTTTGAAAGCTTAAATAAATTATAGGCACAGCTACATCATTCCCTATTATCCTGTTAACCCTTCTGGAGGATTCCCAGCTCGGGTTAGAGAGGCAGAGCCCCTGCCTGCCTACACGGGTCCGTGGCCAGCTCTGCAGAAAGCTGCTGGGGCTCACCCGTGTGTCCTGCCTGGTCCAGGAGGACTTACTGAGATGCTAAAACATCTTCCAGTCCCACCTCAGGAGAAAGAGCTACTCCTGGGAATTGAAAAGCCACCCATCAGTCCCCGTCACTCAAAAATATATCATGCTCTTTGGTGAATTTAGGAGTATTTGATGTGATTTCCCTTTTAATTTTGGTTTGCAATCATGACTATAAATTGACAAGTATTATACAGTGAAGGTATTTCCAAGCAAAGAAAAGGTCCTGTGTCATGCAGGTGTTGAGGAGGGCTTTTCAACAATTTTTAAAAGGTGTTTTTAGAAACAATTCTGAAGCAGAAGGAATCCACATGAGATGAATCCAAGTTTCTGGTGGAAAAGCCATTTCAGGAATCTGGAAGGTAACAGTCTTCCCCCAGCTCCATGGCCTATTCCTGCCCTTTGAGCTTCAGCCCAACACAAGTCACGGGTGGAAGGAGGCACCCCTGCTGCTGGATGAGGACAGACGGTGAGCGGTGCTCAGAGGTAGCAATCACAGCTTGCTCCCAAGCCGGGGTGCATTTGAGTGAGCTGTACCCTCTTGTGTGGGTGGTAGGATGCTGGCAGGTCATTGCCACATGCAATTCGGAGCAGACTATCCCCAGCCTTACCACCTTCTCCAGGTAGCCTCTTGGATGAGCCACAATGGGGAATGCTCCATCTCAACAAGATGTGTCCCTGCCGTCTGCTTTTTCTGGAATTCAGTACCTGGTTTCAGAATGCCTCTTGCAGATTGACAGGAAGAGTAGGCAGCTCCTGCAAGTGCCAGGCTCCCCTCAGATATATATCCCTGTCGCTGCAGGAGGCTGCCTGCCCACTGCCCCGTGCTTCGTCTTTGGAGATTTGCACCCACAACGTGCACAAGGACACCGCACGTGAGTGAGCCTGGAGGGATCTCTTTGCTTCATCTTTTCTAGAGGTCATGTATAGGGTATTTAACACCCCAGGGAGCAGGATGCTCAGTCTCAGCCGTCTCCTCCCCTCTTTTTACCTCTTGCCAGTTTTAGGAGTCATGCTCCAACCTCCTTGATTTCTTCCCTTCCTCTTGTACATCAAGCTGCACCTAAATCAGCGCAGTTCAATTACATTTCTGCTGAGATCTCCTGGGTAATTCGAGTGAGGTTGGCTCAGCAGG
>NW_009190668.1:96575-103451 GCF_000690835.1 Fulmarus glacialis
GCTTCGGCTCTGCCAGGCTCCTCAAACACTGTGTGCCACCTCCATGGCCACGGGAGAACCGTGCAACTGCCCTGTGAGAGATCAGGAGAGCAGGAAAAAAAGTTGTGATCACCTGCAGGAGCATCTGGGGTTGTGAAGTCCAGAAAATTTCCACACAATCCAGAACTGCCTCAGGCACCTGACCTGATCTCCATCTTCCTTCAGTCTCCTTCTTTACATGCACATCTTCCAGGCACCTCATTGCAAAGTGGGGACATGAATGTGAGCATTTACACTGCAGTAGAGGGCACAGGTGAGCAAGAGAAGACCTGTGCTTGGTGCTGGGTACCTCTACTGGGAAGGTTGTTCCCCCACCCACTTGGTGCAGGGTAGGCTCTCCATCAATAAGATGTTCCCACGAGCAAGGCAACACTTATCTATAGCTGATTTAGCAAAGTATTGCTGGGCACAAGGCTAATGTCTCTCTCCTTTTGCATACAGCTCTGCGTATCTTGACGGTTTGCTGTTAATAACAAACAATAAAAGGACTTCTGCCATGTGTATGTACTTTCATGTCCCAGGTAGCCTGAGTGTGAATGCCTAATGCCTGCCTGATTATTATTCGTTTGGTATTCAATAGTTTGAAAAAATAAAAAGTCCTATAGTTGGAGAGTGAGATAGGACTGTTTAATTTCAGACCATTATGTCCTGGTAATTGCTGGAAGAACTTCATTCCATGCCAGTGCAATGGAAAAAAATCAATTTTTTTCCCCCTTTATGAAAAAAAAAAAAAAAGAAAAGCCTGCTTTTCTCCAAGGGGTTCAGGGCTTTCAGGCCATGGCTGGGAGCGAGAGCCGTGGCTGCTTTATCAAATTCGCATTTCATTTCCAGCATGTACCCAAGCAGCATGTAAATTATAATGAGAAAAGGGGAAAAAACAAAGAGATAGAGCTCAAGAGATGGGAAATGATAATGAAATCAAATGAACTCAGGGCCTTTGAAGACTAACAGAGCCACAGACAGACAGATATGTACATAGTGACAAAGATAGAGACAAGCAAGAGACACGCATGAGGAGACAGTCAGAGTAGCAGGCAGATGGAGAGAGACAAAATTGGAGATTTGCACCCACAATGTACACAAGGATACAACACGTGAGTGAGCCTGGAGGGATCTCTGCTTCATACAAATCCCTCAAGCCACGCATCTGGAGTGTGCAACTTGCAGGAGGCTCCCACTGCCTGTTTTCCCTGTTCTCCCACTCCTGCCATGCTGCTTCAGAAGTCCCAAGTGTGTGTGATGAAACGTGGCAGCATTTTCCCTGTGGGAAATGACCCCTTCCAATATACAACCTCACACCTCCATCCTTCCTAGTGCAGCCGAGCAATGGAGCTCATCACATTGCAAGTGTGTGCCCACTGCATGAGCTGACTTGGGGACTGTCACCCTGGGAGAGAGGGTGGGAGAAAGGTCCCCGTAAACTCTGCTGCTTCCCAGTCACCTGCTTGAAGGCAAGAAGGTTCAGCCCTCCACTGAGGTCAAGACTGAGTCTGGGATAAGGAAGACAACCAACGCCGGAGACCCCACCTGCTTGGCTGGGGATGTGGACCTGAGCTTGAGGAGCAGGAACTGTTCTACTGCTGGGTGTAAGATAAGCCTCGAGACAACGTTTCACTTCTGCTGATGCTGAAATTTGGATCATGTCTTGTTAATGAGAGCTCTGGCAGGGACTTCAGAGGGCTCCAGTGGTGTTGGGGCAGGAAAAGGTTTGCTGCTCTGGTTGTCACTGTTCTGCTTCTCCTCCAAACACCGTACTGTCTCGGGTGGCCAAGACACAAGCACAGGGCTGAGCCCTGGTGAACATCATTCTTCCAAGCCCAGCTGGCCAGTGGTATATTAAAGAGCAGCTAGGACCCCACCACCATGAGCAAAATTTGGAGACCTTGCCTCAGTATGTCCCATGTAGCGAGGGAGAGAGCCCGACCCTTGCTTTCTGTGAATCATATCTGTACAACACAGGGCCAAATTCTGCACCCTGGGAGGGTGAAAGCTGGCTGCCCTTGGTGCCTCAATCCACCAGGGTTAGCAAGACTCCATGAGGTCAATTTTCTTGAGCTTTAGGGAGCTTCTATTTATGGGCTACCTCCTGGGTCAGTTACTCCAGCGATTTGTTCCCCTCATTTCTGCAAACCTGTGCTTTGTTCCTAGGCACAAAGGGAAACAGAATGAAGAAAGGAGAAGGCTGAGCCTTCAAACAGTCCCACTACCTAAACCAAAATATCTTGAGAATAGCCAGGCAAATACCAGCACAGTGTCATCCAAGTCCCAGTGCTGCAAGCAAGAAAATTTCCCAGCTACCTATGAAAAGCTGAGTAACTTCTGAATCACTCATGATGGATCACAACTCATTATAAATTGTTAAGGATTAATTTAGTCATGGATAATTATTGTCATTGTGATTACGGGAATGGCTAACAACCAGTGTCATTAGGCAAAGAGTGGGGTGCTGGGAGTGGACAGGATTCCAAATTCCTCCAAAAGATGCTGCCTCAGGTGCGAGGAGTGGGGCAGAGCCCTGCCAGAGGTCTGCGCTGGCCAGAAGACCTCTTGCAGCTCCTCTCACAGCAGACAGCAACAGCATCACATCAGCATCAGACAGTGGGCTGAGATGTACATAAGGTGATAAGAGGCAGGCAGGGAGCAAGTGGAGACGAATGCTCCCTCTGCCTCCCTGTGCAGGAGATCGGGATGCCACTGTCCTTGCCCGACAGTGATGTCCAAGGCTTGTCTGCTCATGGACAGCTGAGCAGGATTCCCAGGGGAAGGAAGGTAAGAAACCTGCTTCTAGGGATGCTGGATGTGATATGGGAGTCCGGGGAGGTCAGCATGCCAACGACCAGGGACTGGAGAGCAGCACGTGGGCAAGAAGGCAGTCGGGCAATCTGCATGCCCTGTCTGCTAAAATGGGGATGAGCTAGAAAGGGGACATTTTGTAGGTCCCAGGAAAACTCTGACACAACAGGTGATGCCCTGCTGGGACCCAGGAGTCTGAAACCTGGAGACTTCGCACCGCTGCAAAACAAGTGCAAAATCTGCACTTTGCACTGTGGCATGAATGGCTCTGGGCCAGTGGGAAATGATGCCTGCGGCAGTTTTCTGGAACGTGCTACCGAAATCCCAGAGTAGGGCAGATTGTGCCTTTCATCAGGCCTCTTGGTGCTCTGCGGATCCCGTGAGCAGCAGACTGGCACCAACGGAGTCTAAATTTGCACAAGAATAATTTGAAAATCCTTCGGAACTTGCTAAATTCTCTTGGCTCTAACGAAACCAATGCAGGAAAAGCAGGATTAAAAAAAAAAAGAAAAAAGGAAGAAGAAGCCAGAGATTGATTCTTACCTCATATCATTAAAAAATAAATTGCTGTAGCGCTATAACATAAAGTAAGAATCAATCTTATTTTTTAACACCAGAAATAACCTAATGAAATACAAGATTGATTCTGAATATGGGCTTCTTGGTGGAGCCCCTGTGGGAATTGATTACAAAATTGAATGTCTCAGAGCTGATAAGATGAATTTGGAATAAATCTTACTTTTAACTACTCCCTTTTTATGCTCATAAAAAAAAAAGAAAGATTGATTCCAATCAAAACTTCTTCTAAAAAGTGAGACAGTTTCGATTTGTCAAGGCAGTTTTTCAACAGAACAGCACTGAACTTCGGAGCCAATCTCACCCCTAGTTATGCGTTCCCCAGGGAGGAAAAATACGAGGCACAATATTTCTGATTTACAGCTCAAAATGAGACAGTAATGATCATAATAATCAGGACAAGAAGAAGGAGAGAGCCTCAAGTGGATGGCAGCTCTCTCGACTGATGATGCCAAGGGAGGCAGTGGTTTGGAAAGCAAAAGCAGGGGACTGCTGAGGATACCTCTTGCTCTGCAGACTGCGGGGTCTAACATGGGTCTGATTACACTGCAAAAAAATCCCGCTGAGAGTCCCGCCAGCTTTCCAGGGCTGCACCTCCAGCCCTACCATCATCTCCTGCCCGGCCCACAGTGGCAGCAGCCCCTCAGATCCTCCTGCACTCGTGGGTAGGAAACGGCTTTGAGTTTCCAGCCTCAGCTCGGTTATAGTCAGTTTAATCCCCTCACACCACACCATGCCCTGGGAGATTCTTGAATTCCCGCTAGCCGACCTGCTGGTTGCCTGGGATGGACGTTGCCCAGTCTCACTAAGCTCAGAGCATTGGGCTCGTCAAGCTTTGCTTCCAGACTGGCTGTGATAATTTCCGTACCCTCGTTGCTAATTATGCTTCGTGCCTTTGCACCCATGGGCAGCAGCGCTGGTCTTATCAAAAAAATGAGGCAAAGTGCTCATTCAGTCTTGGGCCCCACTCTGTGCTTTCTTTAATCTCTCTCTCTCCCCATCGCTGCTTTGCAGAAGGCAGTTCCAGGAGTCTTGTTGATTGGGTAGTTTCTTCTCATCTCCTGCTGATATTTATTCATGGCCCATTTATGCATGCTTTTTCTAGTGCCAATATTTTATTACAGCTTCTATCGCTCTCCCTTCCACCTGGGCATCTCTGCAAGATGGTGGTTTGCTCCCATCTCTTTTACCGAGTGCTTCTACACCAGAGAGTTCTCGTAAAGGATTTTTTTTTTTCACTTTCTGGAAGAAATGCTATTCTGATACTCAACTTGTGTCTGATTTTCAGCTGCTGAAGACAATTTGAAGACTATCTCTTTTTCTCTCTTTCTCTCACTTCTTCTCTTTCTTTCTCTCCCTCTTTCCTCATCCAGAAGACCTTCTGCCCTGATCAGAACTTTTTTTTTCCCACAAAACTCATTTTAGGTGCACTGGGACTGCTCACAAAAGCAGTCTGTGCCTGTCTTTCCCACAATTGCACAGCCGGGACCGCTTGGACACATCCCCGTCCCTGCGGCGTGTGAATCTCAGACAACTCCCTCCCTCCTTTGCCTGGATCTCACACATTCCCAGTGAAGGGCTGTGGTCTCTCCCTCCTCCAGGATGCACATACCAGAGCCAGCTGGGTGGGGGATCTGAGATGAGACGTGTTGCCTCTGACATATGGGGTCCTGGAGAGACAGTGGTCCCAGCGCGGCGCTGCAGCGGGGGACGTACCACGTAGCAGGGCCGGGCGTTCAAAGGAGCCTGCAAGCAGACACACAGCCCCAGCTGTGCCGAGCATGGGGACTCCTTCCTCATCACGCGCCTGGGCATGCCAGATGTGCTCCTGACGTCCTCGAGAGCTGTGACGCACGGGGAAGATGAGGAAGCTGCAGGCGCCTGTTTGATGCTCGCCCCAACTCGGGAGAGCCTTTAGACATGCCACCGTGGTCCATGCAAACCCTCAAGCTGTGGCACAGGTGGAAAGGGGGGTTTCATCCTCCTTTTCCCCTGCTTGGCAACCTGGCTGTGATTTCAAAGGGGCTGCAGGCGAATTCGACAATGAGGACCCTCCTGGTTCCTGCAGCCAGGGAGGCAGCTAGTTGGTCTGGATGAAGAGCAATTTTATTCTCTTATCCCAGCAAAATCTGGTCTGCATTAAAAATAACAAAAACTCTCCCAAACCCACTGTGTTTAAATAATGTTAAAGATCTGACTGAAAGCATCGAAAGCAAATTCCAAGCTCTAATGAAGAAGGATTGTCTGGCATGGTAATAATAATAAACTTGGTGCACATATGTATGTATGCATGTATATATAGAAAGAGAATTTCCTGAGGAGCTGAGAGCCCTATAATTAGCTAGGTCTCATGGCCACACTGGGAAGGGTAGCAGGTAAGTGCTCTTGACCTGCTGTTTTCAGCTTGGTAAAGTCAGGCAGAGAGAAAAGAGGTGGGCCAGAGAAGAATGGGAAAAGCAGGTTGCCTCCCACTCCATCCTTGCCCCAGCTGCAGCCCTGGGATGACTGCTGGGCAAGGGCTCTGGTTTTCAGCCCAGCTTTGCAGTGGAGGCAAGAAGATCTGCAGCAGCAAGCATCTGCCAGGTCCTGGTCTAGTAGAGACACCATGACCAGAATCAGGAGGCTGTTTTGCAGCCATGAGACAGAGGTGAGGTACCAAGACCCACCGGTATGGGTTAGAGGCCTTCGGGTCAGTCAGAAATGAGAGATGTAGAGGAGATGCCATGTTCATTAACCTCACAAGAGGGCAGACGAGGCGGTGGCAGAAGACCGTGCAGAGGGCTAACCCCACACAGGTCCCCGGGACTGAGCATCCCAGCTCCCAGACCTTGCAGCGAGGATCCGTCCTTGTCCCACAGGGCATTTGTGAGATCATCCTTCCATGCTGCAGGCTTGTTCGGCAGCTTTTTCACTGACTCAGGTGATAACGCTCCCAGCCCTCCCCAGGGAACTCTGTTCAGCATTTTCTGTCATACTCCTCCACTTCATTATGCTTAACAGATCCTCCTCTGCCTTCCCATTCACGTCCTTCAGATACCTATTTGCTGATGAGAGGGGAAGGAAGGAAGAAAAGAGCATCTTCTAGTTCCTACCTGTGCAGAGAGTTGCACGGTGAGAATGAACCAAAAGCCGTAGGAGTATGCAAAGCTTAGCAGGTGCCCAGACACCGTGATGAAGGGTGTGGGGTGGTCACTGAATTGGCAAGGGATGCTGGATGATGGGGGAACCCCTCATTCTGGGGCACTCATGTGTAGGGCAGTTTCTGAAGGTCAGCTACAAGAAGTGAGAACCTGATTTGTCCCACACTGCATCTAGAGGTCTTCACAGCAGAGACCACCTTGGACCTGCTAGCAGATACCTGGTCAGCTTGGAGCCATGTCTCTCAGTCCTTCCTCACTTCTCTGCACTAAGCTCAATTCACAGTCCCTGATCATGCGAGGACACCATTTACCACAGCATTCTCCTGGA
>NW_009190669.1:0-17705 GCF_000690835.1 Fulmarus glacialis
CTATGATTCTATGATTCTATGATTTAAGAGAAATATTAGTGGACATAATCACTCATTCAGAGCTATTCTTAGTCAAAAACAGGCTGCAAACATGCACCTGTATCGTTTTCTGTTAACATTATCTGTATATTCAGTACAGAATTGCATGTTTCTGATTTCATTTTTTAATGGCTCTTCGAGAGTCTTTGAGAGGTGGTTAAAAAAAATATTTTTCTTTACCTCTTTACAGAACCACCTGTATGTGAATTCTTGGCCTGATGGATGTTCCTGACTACTCCTGAATTGAAAACATAAAAGAAAAATCTTTAGGGTGGACATCTTCAGGGTGGAAAATGCTACATACAAGCTACAAAAATTCAAATAATAAAAGCAGTATTGATGTTCTAAATTTAAATCCACAGAAAACTCAAAATATGAAATGGTCTGCAAAACAACTTGCTTGTTACTCTAGATTGTACCACAAAGCAATGAAGCATAATCAGGTTTGTATTCTGTTTTCTTTACCTGAATGCCTCATGTTATAGGCAATGACACAGCTTTTGGTAGCCACAGAAATCCTATTATTTTCTGTAGCATGGAAATTCTCACAGGGTGTCTGGAAAAGTACAAAAACATGCAAAAAAGGTCATCCTCAAAACTTCATGCATTTGATTTCAGATGAAAGCTGAAATAGAAAATAGAAACAGAAATAGAAAAAAATGCAACTCCTCCTTCCCCTCCCCCCTGCTTTGTACTACTGTATGAAAATCTATGAACATTTGGGCTTTGACTTATAGCAACCATACTTTTATGTACTGCTATCTTTGAGCTTTTACTGGAATACATATTTATTTATTATTCCCCAAGTATTTGTGTTTCATGTGTACCAATGAAGTGCCTGCCACTGTATATGCAACACAGGAATGTAGGAAAAGTGACTATGAATTATACGTTAGAAAGGCAGAAGATTTAGAAAGCAATTGGGGCTGGTTTAGTTTTTTTCTTTTTAATTCACTAAAAGAAATAATGAAATAATATTTAATATTTTAGCTGCCATATGATATCATCTAGGAGATCCAGCCATGAATCAGGTTATCACTATGTTCCGTTGATCCTATACAATTTGTCATGTATAGGCAGTGTAAAATAGCAATGATTAAAAATGGTTCAAATACCAGGCAGCTTATAGTAACAGCAGTTGCGCAGATTTTTAGAAAATGTAGTCCTTAATTATTGCAAATTTAGTTTTACTGATTCTGAATTTTGAACATGGGTTATTTTTGCAAAATAACCCATAAATATTAATTGATCAGTGGCTTACGTAGAAAGCGGTTCTTTTGGGAACATGGGAAAATAAGGATATGGTGTTGATCAGAGCCTGCATGTCTGTGAGGCCTTTTCGTGTGGCAGAGAGCATGTACTGCATTAGAAAATGCTGATAGACAGACTATGACATTCCCCCATCCCATTAAACCTGAAGGAGTGTCAGGATTTGCCATCTGGCTCTCCATGTGCACCACTTTTGTCAAATCCACTCTTTTCCCTCAGTTTTTCGTCCCCTTTTTTTTCTTGATTCTATTGCTACCACCGCCAGCCCTTTTGTCCTTCCTCCCTTTGGAACAGAAATCTTCATTTTAGCTAGAGATACTTTTCTCTCTTCTGATTCTGCCTGCCCACAGATGCTAATAACAGCTCCTTCTTAGGCTGATGACTAGTCTCTATAGCAATCAGGCAGCAGAAGCACTCAGTGCTAAAAACCAAGCAGATCTTGGTAGAAGCCTCCAATTTTTTCTTTCCCTTTCTCTGCAGCAGTTACCACTTGCCTTCACCTCTGCAGAAATCTGTAGATGTGCTGATATTCATCTGATGGAACGAACTGAGTAGAAGGAAACAGCAGCATATGGATTAGTTTCCTAAAGTACTATACTGAATTAAAAGTTAGTTGATTTTACTACATTTTATGAAACTAACGAAGCATCTGAAATTTAGATAAATATTCTGCTGCTGTTCAGTGTAGGTAAAATGCCTGATGAAAGTGATGACACACATAAGAAGATTGACTGCTGTCATGTTAAACAGAGAATAGAATACTGGAGTAGTGAATAAAATGCTACCCTACGTATTTTGGGTGAAAATGCAATAAATATTCTAATTCATAAGGGAACATATTCTCACACTGAGTGAAGATGAAAATATTTGATTTTCTATGCATGAATGTCTATGCAATATTACAGAGAAAAGGTGGAAAAGTAGAGTTTGTTTTTATTGCAAAGGCAAGATTTGGATACTGTATGCTGTGCAGGAAAATCAAATAAGATGTTCTGTCAGGAAGATAAAAAATAAATAGCATTAGTTCTCTAGGCTGATTCTAAGCTATCAAAAATATGTCCAGTCTAACATAGATGGCATTTAGTTATAGCATAGATGAATATTTAGTAATATTCTACAGAGACTGAAAGGATGGCTTTTGTTTTACTAGACACCTGAAGACATGATATTCAAAATGTTTCCTTTGTTTGGCATCAAAAAGTATTATGATCATTTTGCCAAACAGCATACAAACAAAACTATCAGGGGATGTACCGTACTGACACACTTTGAGCTAGAAGATTGGTTTTGAATGAACAAAACTTCAAGTAATTTGTTAGGTCTTTCAGTCAAATGTAGGACAGATGTTTTATAAATAGTGTAATACATAACATAGTAAGTGGCTTTAAAGATTTTCAATAACGTCAGAGCAAAACCTATTTTGGGGGCAATTGGCAGGTGGCAACAAGTAAAGTATAAATTAAATCTCAAAGCTGTTTTTCAAGACAAAAACAAGTGTGATTTAGATTTGGTAATGAATGGAGAGTCTCAATGAGGCATTTGAATTAAAAAGTAGCAGCAAGTATGAATTTTCATAAGCAAGAGAGAGTGCAACTTTGATTGTTCCTTCAGAGTGTCTTTGTCGGACTTGTCAAGGGGTGCCGGAATAGGATATACTGTCCTTTATGAATCAATACTCATTATACTGGCATGACACACTCTGGGAACATGGGGGAACCTCTGTATAAAGGTACCAGAATAATTTATTCCTCATCTTTTATAGGAATATCTTTATCCATATGAAGAAGATTCTGTTTGCATCTACACTGGGAGAGTAATTTGCTGTGCAGAAGCTCATGTTCAGCACAGTGGTCTTCAGGTACAACAGAGATACTGAGTGAAGCAGACTTCTATCAGACTTCTAGGTGTGAGAGATTAACAAACAATGCAGCTCTGCTATATTGACTGCACCAACCTAGTTAAAGTGAGATGACTTTCCAGCACAGAGAAGACCTCAGAGTACGCTGACTGTGCAGTCGATAGTGCAGTGATATCTCCCTTCTAGCTACTTTATCCTACTAGTGTTCTGAGAACTGACTCTGGGTCAGCAAAGAGTCTGAGTGCATGATAAACAGACTATCTGTATTCTTCAGTTTAAAAGCATATGGTTGTAGTCTCTGTTGAATCGGGGCTTATGTGATAGGACTGAGACTGGTATGGAAAATTACCTGGCTTTGCAAACAAGTGCAGAAGAGTAGTGTTATATAAGCAATATGAAAAGCAACATTGACAAAACAACGGAAGAAAAAAATTGTTTCTTTAAGTCAGACAAATTGTGCAGCAGAATCTCCGTGTTCATTTAACGGGAAAGTAACTTTCTCGTTGATAAGAATGCAAAGAATATCTTGAAAGCATGAACCAGATGGTGAGAGATGTACTTGTTAGGCTTCAGCAGTAAAGCCTGAAAGCCACAACCTTTGTATATTTTAATAACCCATTCATTTCCATGCTGCATTCATCTAGCTACCAAATGACGACACCTAAAAATGTACATCACTGTTTGGTTCTAACTCAGCAACAGCTAGAAGCAAAAAGATGGCTGATTACAATACAAGGGGAGTATATCTGCAGGGAGTAACTTCTTTGTTGTCACACAGTAGATGACAGATTTGGCAATTAGAAAAGAAAGACCACTGATTTTCTTCTCCGTTTAGGGAGAAACAAGGCCCAAGATTCTCAGTAGGATGAAGCTTGGCATTCTGTTCCGATAAACATAGGGAAACACACAAACAAAAAAGGTAACATTCCAGTATATTAAGTCAAGTCTGTCAGAACATACCAGTGATATTACCTGTAACATACATATATGTAAGTTCTGCTGATTAGAGCTACAGTTTGGCATTCAAAGTCAGCAGAGCTGGAAGAGCATCCTTAGTATTTTTTCATTCTGTGCTTCATAATTAATATTCAGTAGTATTTCTTATGGAAACTACTTTCCTCTTGTCACCCTGTATAATACCTGTTGTTTACAAGCTATTAAAAGAATTATTGAGAGCTACTCTTGTGTGTCCATGATCCAAAGCTACAGTTATCTGTGTGCATAGATTGTTTGTCTAGCTGTGCACTTGCAGAGCCAGTACAAAATATGGAGTGAGATAGGCAGGTGATAGAATGATTAATGTCTTAACTTATTGCAAAGTCATACTGGTTCATACCTTGATCTGTCTGGTTTAATAATCTGTCCTTGGATATAACCATCTTTAGAAACTTCAGAGAAGAACCAGGAAGTTTATAATATGCAGTACTTAGTTTCCCACCATAATCTTTATCTAACTTCAATTATTATTAAATTTAATAACATTTGTTTTAGGCTGTGGCTTCCAAGCTTGGTTGTTGTGGTCCTTTCTTCTCTTTTATTTCTACTTGGAACTAGAAATATAAATCAGTGAACAAGTAGCAGAATTTAGGATCTAATGTTTTAAGCTCTCAATTTGAATTTGTAAGACTTCTTGTCATTAATTGTTGCTGTTCAATATACAGCGTTTCTGAATGTACAAAATTATCCTTTTTTAATAATATCCTTCAGCAATACATTCTATCTGGAGAAAAAAAAAAAAAAAAAGAAGCTCAGATTACAAGTTTTAAACTGGTGTTCATTTTATCAGTAAGCATTCCTCAATTGTAAATGAGGGAGAACAGAAACTTCCAGTCTTCTCACTTTGTTCTAGTCAGTATTAATGCTTGTTTTTATTACGCATTCATGTCTCTTTCTTTTCTTGAAAGGGATGGAATTCATCTCAGTATATTTTAGGGAGAAGTTTTCATGCCTTTTCATATTCCTCTCACCTCTCTTTCACCTCCTTGTGCTTCAAGTTTTCTTCGCACCTCCTTGTTAGTACCCTTAAAGCTTTTGACTGTTGAGTTGGGCAACTTCTATCTTAGGGACTAACATATGGTTTTACATTAGGAGTATAATAACTGATCTTTTCTCAGTTCAGAAGCCCACCTGAAGACAAATTGATTTGGGTCAGTCTGAAGCCAATACTTTTCAGGATTTTTGAAGAAATCTACAAATTTCTTCTGGGCATTTTAATACAAGTGTAAAATTAGATTAATGAGGAGAGGTAGCTGACTCTCACAAAGTCCACCAAGTGCTAGGGCTGATTGTTGTCATCCACCACCTAATTACATGGTTGCACACCTGCTCCTTCCAGTTTTTGCTCTAGTATATTTTTAAGCATTTTTTACAAAATGGAATTTCTTCAAGGGAAGGCCTGCTATCTCAAATGTTTAGGACAGTCTTTTATGCCATAATTATGAAGAAGGCCAAAGAAGAGCAAGACTAGAACTTATGTGAGTATCCTAGCCTCACAGGACTCACATAAAGTGAGGGGCAGAAAAGGGAACAGGAAGGACAGGCAAGTTAGAGAAGGCTGTCACCTGAATGTTGCCTCAGTACTTGCTATAAAATTTGAATTTTTTGTTGAAACAAAATTAAATCAATTATTCTAACCCTTCCCAATGTTTGATTTCAGCTGAAAATATTTTGATTTGGCATAATTGCCAACTCATTTTTCAGCAAAAGGTATTAACCAAAGTATGTTTTATCAGTCTATTCTAGATTAATGTAAAATGCCTAATTTTTATATATGTGTGTATTCCTATAAAAATATGCTTAAAAACAAGCTAGGAACTTGTCAGAAGTTTAACACAAGTTGCACATTTTATCATGATTTCATGATAAAATAAATCAAATATCCATATATATATATGTAGGGGAGATAACTGCATATCCTCTTGCTATGTCACACTCATATGGCAAATATTGTATGCCATAAAAATTGTTCAGATATGTCTGCAATATTTTCTTTATAACAAGAAAACAAATGAATGGTTTCGAGTACAGTCAAAAGAACAAGTGTGGTGTTGTGTTGCTTTATGATCTGTGCTCTGTGTAATACACACTTGACCTTTCAAGGAACAGCTTTCTTCTTTCAAATGTAGTTTCTTTTTTTATGAGTCTAGGTATCTATGGGTCAAGGAGGAGAGCAATGGAGTATTGTGGTAAATAGACCAGCATACAACAATCCCATTGTCCCTGCAATTGAATCAGAGTTGTGCAACATATGCCTTGTACTAAAATAGCTGAAGACTGTGTTTTGCTTCAAGTGGTAGGAAGCTGGATTTCCACAAGCAGAAGGTTAAGTTCCAACTGTTCTTGTTCCACGTGTACATCATGATAACAGTGAATATTAAAGCATGCAGAACTTTTATTACAGAACTTTTTCTGATGTTTGTAAAGCAGATTCCCATCAAAACCAGTTTCTCTATGGATGCAAAAAGATCAAAATACAAGATCATTTTGGTAAAGTTTGTCAGTGTTTTCTTCACTTTTTTTTCCAGAAAAGTGAAACAGTTTTGCATATAGAAGTATATGATGATGGGGATGATGACAATGACTGTTAATGAAATAACTGGCAGTCTTCAGAGAGAAAGAGGAGAGTGTCACTACTTTGGTATCTGCTACTGCTGCTTTGGCATCTGCTGGCTCATTGGCATGTGGGGATTAATGTTCAGATATTGCTTCAGTGTTTTACTTGTCAGTCTGTGGAGTTTGCTAAATGATCATCTGGAAAAAAACCTCAAATTAGTTTTTCCTTGGATGAATGAGTTAAGAATTTGAGGTAGCTTTCGAATAAAAAATGGAGGAAACAGTTATTCTGGTTAGGAAAATACAGCTCTGGAAGTTGCAAGCTTCCTTTTCTTTTTCCTTATTCTGCAGGACTGGAAGATGGGTTTTGTTTGTGATGTTGAATTACTCTAACTGATGGGAGCTAGTTTCCTTTAGGTAAACATTAGAAAAGTTGGTCAGATAAGCATTTATTATTTGTCTTCAGTGCTCAGCATGATTTATATATGGAGGTTATTTTTTTTTTTAAAAGGTGTGATGCCTTGTTTCCCTTAAGTACCCATAAAGTTGCAAATGAGAATATTGATTGTGATATTGATCAGCTCAGTGATGGTGCTGAGACATCACTATATTAATTAGAAGGTCCTAAAGTTAGTTAATAACCTTTCATTCCTCTCTCTCTCCTTTTGCTACTTTCTCATAGCTATGTGGTATTCATGACTAAAAGTGGATTGTATTTAGTGGTGTTCTTGTCCAGGCGTAAGCATAGAGCTAAGGACAACCGAGAGAATGTGAATCCTCATCCAGTAGCCATTTCAGCGAGGAGTTGTTTTGGTTTTCTCTCCCCCTGCCCCCCATCGATTTCAAATGCAATTTGCTTCATAGCCAATGAAAGGCAAGGAAACAGAGAGCAAGAAGCAGCGAAAGTCTGATTCTCTGTAATTTTTTCAAATAAATGTTTTTTTATTTTTGTACGTATCGCATTAAAATAACTAGTCCTTATGTGTTTGTAATACCTAGGCTATATTAGAAAAGAGGCCACTATTTAGCTGATAAAGCTAACCTCCCCCCCCCCCAAAAAAAAAAAGTGTTACGTCAATATTACTTATGCCAATTCTGAAAACAACTTTCTCTTGTTAATATAGTTGTTACTGATATAGCATCAGATACATTGTAGCCTTTATCAGTATAGAAACATCACCCTGACAGGCAGCTATAGTACCCAAAACGTTTTTTGTGGCCCTAGCCTAAGGTTTTCTCTACCCAGAAACATTACCACTTTACCCATAACATATAAAGGGGCCTGCACGTCTGCACATCTGTATCCTGCCCAGTTGGGATACACATACAGTCATTTAACAAATTTACACTGCTATATCCCATACAGGAAGATGTATAAGCTGTATTGTTACAGGCTACCTTTGCAAAGCTTAACTAAATTCATGTTAGCAGTTGTGCTAGCACAGTTATTTTAGAGAATAGTTGTATTCTGTGTACAACTTTAAGTGGCAAAAAATTACACAGGGTTGTGTGGGTCAGTACAGTCATCGGAATATAACAATATTTTCCTACTTGTAGAAGCTGAATTCCAGGTCTTCCCTTCTGTCTTCCTGAGAAGTTTTGCTCCACTGAGTGTGCTTATGCCAACCCACACCCCCCCACATGCCATGGGATAGTTTAATAGCCTGGCATAGAGAAGAAAGGGGAACAAAGTTTCTATCTCAAGGAAATGGAGTAAGTGACTGAATTAAAAATAGGAGCTGTCAGAAGGGAAGGAAGATATCTTCTAAAACATTTTAAAATCACATGTAGAAATACACTATGCTCTGGTTCTGAATGTCACTTTCATTTTGGCTGTTTTGATGGCTCCTATACTTAAAAAAATTCAGAATTCCTATCATGTCGGAGAACTGACTTTTGCTGTTTTCTTTTAGGTTCACTTGTCCCAGTGTGTCCAGCTGAACCATTCAAATTTGTGTTGAAGCCTATCAGACAGGTGACAGGAAGTTTATGAGCCTAGCGGAGATTTGTACTAGCAATTCACAGGCAATGTGAGCCGCTCACTGTACCTTCAGGTCGCATTATTTATTGATTTTATTTAAATATTGTTCTATAGAAAAAACCTTACAAGGTGCACAAGAGATTTTCTTAGGGCTTGAATAGACATCAGTATGATACAAATAAAAATGATACAACAGCATTGTGTGATCATACTGCAAAGTTATCAGTATCAACAAACCTTTTTAAAGAAACTTAAGCGTTGCAGTCTTTGAAAACCAAACAAAATTACTGCTTTTATTCCTACTTAGGAGAAAGACAGAGTACCACTGAACAGATTGAAAAGCAGCTGAGGAGATGGAAAGCTAAAACGAGTTTAGTTTGTTATTGTTAGACCAAATACTGCGCCTTTTATAAACCTTTTCCACTTTTTGTAGTTGTAAGTGCTCTGTAAAAAAATATGGAGATACTGAGCATAGATGTTAGCTTTCAGAAGCACTGAGGTCTCTGATGGATAGGTGCTGGTGATTCTTGCTGCAGCCTCTTAGAAGATGCCATTTCCAAGCTTTCATCCTTGTCCTTTGTGGAAGTTACCTTCTGTCTAGTAAAGCTGTAGTAAAGCTGACAGAAGTCAGCTTTTGCATCTACTTTTGTTGCTTTTTGTGTGGGTCAGTAAAGACACTAGGCTTTGAACTGGAATGGCTGAAGCACAGAAATGGTCCTTTTTACCAACTCTGCCATGGGTAGTAGCTTCAAGAAAAGGAGTGAGAATTAAGAAGCTGGAGAAATAGTAGTTTTTGAATGCTCGTGGTTGTGGGCTTCAGGGATAAGAGTCAATGCCTCCAAGTGTCATAAACTATAAAATTAATAAATTCTCTGATTTAGAGTTGGCAGCTTCACTGGGTCTTCTCCTGACATGATGTGAGGTAGGTTAGAGGGTGTGGGCATCTCACCCAGTCATGGCTTTAGGTTGATGGGAAAAAAATAGCCACTGGCAGAAAGCCAGTAACTGAAAGTAAGCTGCTTGAGCTGCATTCTTGATATTCAGCTAAAGGAATGCATATAATAGGGTTGTAACATTTTAGATTTGGAGTGGTGATGGATTCATATAGAGATTAATTTTCTCCTCATGTCAGTCCACAGAGAAGTAATCTGAATCAGGACTTTTGTCTTTCACACACAGATTTCCTGCACCAACCTAGGACTTGTTTGCAAATGAGTACCATAAGAGTAGGCCTAAGTGTTGATATAACACTCATATAAGGCTTACCATAAATTATTTGTTCTTCTGTGGCTATCCAGTTTTCTCTCATTATGAATTTTGAAATACTTTGGTTTGGGCCTGGTGGGGAATGGGATTTACTTGTTTTTATTTGTGGGTTTTTTTGGTAATTTTCTTGTATTGGGAAAGGAAAAAAAAAATACCAAATAAATATTTCCTGCTTACAAGCTCAAAAAAACATAGAGCATAGATACAGCATATTGCTGTCCAAACTATGATCAGGTATCGATAATTGTAGTGGTAGTCTTAGAACTGAGGAAAATTCTAATTTGAATCTGTTCTTAGTAAGCTGCATACATTATACATTTAAATATGTTTTTACATTTAAATATATGTATATACATGAACATAGAATTGAGATGGATGTACAGGTCGTATACTTCAAGACAGAGTCAGAAAAAGAGATTAAGGTTAAACGTGTATTTAAAAGTGGGGGTTTAGAAATGCTTGCTTTTCTTACATTCAAAGTCAGGTGTTTTGAGAAGTTAAATAGGATTCAGTTGTTTGAGGATTTCCTTGTGTACGACTTGGATTTAAATCACAGGGCATTTCAGATCAGCTACTGTGTTCAAAGCAGCTGCTGTTAAAGGATTTATACACGATATTGCTTCCGGGGTATTAGTAAAGCAGGTCTTCTAGCTGAATTTGAAGCAGAATTTTATATTGTCCTTGTCTAATGTGGGGTTTTTTTGAGCAATCTTGATCTTCTGTTTAAAGGTATTAACTGGTTCAAAATTATTGGCATTGTTTTGAGGATTTTAAATAGTGGAACACAGAGTTAAACTGTGTGAAACCATGCTTTCCATTTAATTGTAAAAAAGGAAAAATAACGTCTCTAGAGTGAAAGAAGTACTTAGAATCATCTGTTCAATGCTTCAGATCCTAAAGAAACCCACAGATGATACTTCACTGAGGGTAATGTTAGTGTCTTGGATTATCATTTTGTAGCATTTTTCCAACAGGATGAAAAGAAACATAGAGTATTTATAAAGGAAAAAAGAGAAGATTTTGGTAAGCTTTTTAAGCAAAGTCAAAAGAAAATGAAATATGCCTACAGTATTTCACCCACAAACAGATGGCCAAACATAACAAATCAATAGTATGTAAATAACAGTGTTAAGAAGATCTGTTGCAATGCATGAAAAATGACTGATTTCTTGGCTGCTATCTTCATACAGACTAAACCTTCACAGAGAAGAGTAGGATATATGTTGTTTTTTTCACAGAGGCAGATGTAGTGGCTCAAAGTTGCCATCTTCATTTACAAGTCCATTTTTTTTTTTAAGTCCAATGCAGAATCAACAGATGCCCTTTAGAACTTGTAAAGGTGGTACCTAAGAAATACACAGTGCTGGAAGTTCTGAAAGACAAAGGCAGCAGAAGGAAATGCTATTTTATTTTCATGAGGGCTGTACATCCCCTGCACCTATGTAAATCTACAACAGAGAACTTGCACTGGGAACTCTTGAAAATTTGAGCAGAACTGTTACAGGAGGCAGATTGTGAAATAGTGAACTGCTTGTTCTGCGGCACACAATCATTAGAGCATTGGTACAAATGTGTGTCTTCCTATTTAAATCCACAAGAAAAACATCGGTCCAGATCATATCTTAGTGTGACATCCCTGAAAGTACAATTTATTCAGTACTTTCAAGACCTACAGTCATTCTTCAGGTGTGTTGCAAATAATGTCTCTAGTATTTTAAGACATATTTTGCCCCTAAAGTACGCTAAGCGTTTTTGCTCATTCAGATGACAATAATGGAGGATTTGGTCATAATTTTACAAAAGGATTGTGCAAGTGACTTGACTTGTGACCTCAGGCTATTGATTTTAAATCTCTCTCTGACAGTGGCTTCCCTTTTGTGGAAGGTGAATGATGAAGTTTTACTTCCCTACTTTAGTAAAACATTTTGAGTTCCTTGGATTAGGAACTTTTGTCTGGCCTCACTTCTGTTCAGCATTGTACAAAGTAAAAGTCAAACATTACAAAATATGAAATGGGCATAGAAACCCCAGGTTTAAATTGAGATTCTGCTGCTTATTGTTTTAGAGGAATCAGAAAAATGTACTATAGTCTTCTGAAAATAATAAGATATGATAGAGTGAGTATTGATAATTTATAAGCTTACTAATTAGTCAGGAATTAAAAGCACTTAAACAAGTTATTCTTTGAGAAATCTACTAGTTTAAAAAGATTTCTTTTTGTGCTAATGATCTGAAAAAGTTTTTTGAATATTCTGTAAAATCAAACTTACTAAAATAGTATACATTTCTGATGTAAAGAATGTTTTGATTTTTCCCCTATTGTTCTTTGTTACTAATATAATGAGATTTTCTGAAGCTCTTGATTATTATTCCTGCTTTTTATCAGGATCAGATAAAGAATTCTCTGGTTTGACATTTCCATAAAGAACTACTTGTAATATGTCCTTTCCCAAAGCAGAGTAAAATAGCCCAATATCCATGCATCTCACCATTTTTTTTAGTATATTTTCCTGATATTATACATCTTCAAATCATGAGAAATAATGTGTGATAATATGCTTTTGGGAATTTTTTGTTGACTATTGCAATGTCTTTTTAAAAGGCAGTTTTTTAGCTTTATTTGCCGTTACGCTGTTATGTCAATGACGTAAATAATTTCAGGAATATTGGAACCATCCCAAACCCAAACACTCCTGATCTTGAACATTCAGCAAACAGATCTGAAAGTGATCTGTTAAGATGTTTAAACATTCTTTATCTTACTCTCTAGTTATATGGGGAGAGTTAGGAAAGATGGAAAAGATTTAAACGAAGAGAGTTAGGAAAGATGGAAAAGATTTAAATTTTTTAAAAACAAACCAGGAGAAAAAAAAAATTTTCATGCATTTCCACACCTGTTATCATACAGATATTTTATTGTTTAGATGTTGTTTGCGGGAAAGTTAAGGTTGTTTAGGTGCTATAAATTTATTAAGCAGGAACAGTATTTAAAGAAGTCACCAGGAAAGAGAACAGATACTTCTGGACAGACCACAGAAAGAAAGATTATCTCTACGTATGCCAAAGTGGCTGTTTTCCAAGGAGGATGCTGGCTCCTGATATTGCATATTGCAACAAAATATTCTTGTTTCCCTCCTCCTCCTCTCTCTTAGGAATCACATTGTCTTTTAGAGGATGTAATGCCTCCTGAAATTGCTATTCTGTCAGTGTTCCCTCTCTTAATTCTAAAACATTTCATCTAGTATGGAAGTACCACGGAAGTACGTGGGTCAGTAGCCATTAAAAGGTGTAACTGAGTTTCCAATGTAAACAGAAGAGTAATACAATGAATGAGAATATTGTTTTGAAATAGACACCGAAGTACTCTTTCAAATTTGTCAGCATTAGTATTTCAGAGTAAAGTGTAAAGCCATAACAAATACATTTATACTCTTGTCTCAGTTTTGATACCACATAGCTTTATCACTAAATTTGATTCAATTTCTTTCTTTAGTTCCTTCAGCTCTGTTCTGGCTTTGGGTGAGACTTTCCCTTGTCTCCATTCTTTCATACTTTGCCAGCCTTCCTTGTAGAGAGTTTAAAATGCGTTACAGATCATTAATATGACTAATCTCAAAGTACTTGTACAATAAACATTGCTAGCTCTAGCAAGATAGACCACTTCCCCCTGTGTGTTCTGAAATTGTAGTAGTAAACTCTGAATTCTGTTGCTATCAAATGCTTTCCTATTGCCTCTCCATTTGACTTTCATGTGTGAAACTTACATTAACTCCAACATGACCGCAGTCTGGTAGCAGAAATTGTTTTGCCTGGCAGAGTCTAATCATCTGGGTTCATGAAGAGGGTGTTGAATGTTCACTGAAAAAGAGCAAAGCTGGTGGTAGGAAAATTGAATTAACAACATAAACATCAGTACAACAGTTTCATAATGAAAATAATTGATAATATTTACACTTAAAGTGCAAAGTGTAGCAAATACAATGCCAGTCTGGATACATTAATTTTATATGAAGAGAAACAGAGAAACATTATTATAATAATAATTTATTACTTGGACAATTTAATAAGGAACATTTTCTGGTGACAAGCTGGTTAATAAGAGCAGGCAGTCAGAACTGAATATGCTTAGAGAGCAAATGGTAGTTTTTGTTCCTGTGGGTTCAGTTTCAAATTCTCCTGTTTTTCTACAAAAGGGAAAATGAGAAAGCATCCAGTCACAATTGTGAAACATTTCCCCCTCCTGCCTTTTAACCACTTGATCAGTTTTGTATTACAGGATCAATTTACAGCTTGCTCAGTTTTGAATTAGATGAGCAATTATTTCGTTTTTCTTAACAGATTTGGGCTTCTGGATTGCCTTCTTGCAGTGCTGACTTTTTGTATTCATCTTTTTTCCTTTTTTCCCCCCATTTTTAACTTTGTGAAGGTCAAAATCTATTCTTGTTGCAATGTATGTACTGTTAATAAAGCTCCTGCTCCACCTCCTCCCCTTTTTGGTGGCCCAATGCATGTTTCCTCTGATGAGTATCTTCTGTCATATGGAAATACCTACACTAACAGATAGCTGACCTCAGAAACCATGGCTTAACATCAAACTCTACATGTTAATGAAAAGGGATTTGTGGTGTTCTATTACCAATGAACACTATTATGGAGTGAAAAAATGTCATAGGAAAATCTCAGTGCTGAACTTGCTAGAAATTGTTGCCATAATAGTCTAAAGATGTTTAATTTTTCCAGTGAGTTACTATTTGGACTCTTCTTTACTTAGAAGCTGGTTTCATGTTTTCCTGGAAAGACTCAGTTTTCAGCTATTAGCAGTTTTTATCCAGCTGAATTACAATAACACCCACAATGTGAGTGGCACATTCCAAGCATAAAAAGATACATCTTTTGCTCAAAGGGTTTATGATCCGTATTACTGAATCAATGGAGTTATGCCAGGTTATGCCATCTGAAGATTTGGCCCTCAGTAGTACACAATATTATGTTTTCAAGGACCATTACTCAAATAGAATAACCTAATCACGCTAAAGGCCAAATGTCTGCTGCGCCAAACTTTGGTACAGGAATTTCTTTTCTCTAATTGTTGTGACAGAAAACAAAAGCACAAGTGGATGAGTAGTATAAAATGTATATGGTATTTCTTTTTCTCACTTCTAGAAGGTATTCGTTAAGGTCCTGTGGAAGTAAGATGTGACTTTCAAAATGGAGAATGATTTTGTTTGATTAGAATGCCCGTGTTAAAATTTCTCATTTTAATGATGGCTGTTTGGACACTGTTTTTAAATACACTGATGGCTAAATTTTGATTGGCCAGAACTTAAACACTGACATGTAAGCAGCCAGGAACCTCTGGCTCCCTATGGCTCCTTATTGCCTGCACTGTGATAGATGCATAGGTCAGATTGTGTAGCAGACTTACTGTTAAGATTGCATAATTTCTGTTGCTAATATTACCAGAAAACAATACATAAGTGGGGGAATGGAGAAGTACTTACAGCAAAGTTAAAATAGAGGCTTTATGAACTACATTTGGCATTGCTAAGTCAAAACAAAACAAAAAGATTTCTTCAGTTTCCATTTATATTCCATTAACACACATAACAGCAATAAAAGTGATAACAAAGTACATTTTTGATGACAGCACTCACACAGATGCCATTGAGCAAAGGTTTTGTGGATAAAAAACATTTTCTGGGGCTTTACAATGAATGAAACATTACACTTGGTAGTGATGTAGGTTAGCTGAAAGAACAATGTGAGTAAATTCTCTTCCACTGTATCTATGGGTAAAACCAGACTGGAATATAAAGGGTTATTACTAATCTAGAGATTATTATTACCAATATACATTCAGAAGGTTAGAGATGACCTGAAATCCCACTTTTAGGGATGACCTAAAAAACCTGCTGTTTCTGAAGCGGAGGGTTAGTGATGGCAATCATTTTAAGTCACAGGGAGAGCTCAAGTGGCCAGTTGTGCTCAAAGCTTTCCTTTTCCATCTACTCTGAAGATACTAATGCCTTACTCAAGAAACTCCTTCTTGCAGGTGTTCAGCCTGTGCGCCCAAGTAATTTCATTGCCTCATGCCAGGCTGCATTGCTGCAACTTTGAAAGTTAATTAAAACTAATCCATGGAGTTATAATCCACCTTGCTTTGAGTACTACCAAAACACTAGTGCCAGCATTTACAGAAAGGCAGCCAAATATGTTGTGCCCAGGAGAATGGACCTTTCAGACTGTGCCTGTGAGAGAGGACATTGTTCCCATGAAGTATTATATTGGGAGAGAGATGTTCTCTGAGATCATTAAAGTAATAGTAAATTGATCAGATGTTGGCAAATACTTTTGCTTTGTGTACTTAAGATGAATTAATAGATGGTATCTAAGATCAATTTTATTTTAATGTAGCCTTCATTTTACTCAATAAAGTGTGTACGGGATGTTTGCTGGCTGTGTTACCTAAACGAGTGGTTAAGAATGTACTGAATATTGTAATCTTATTTTAAATCCATCTGACACTCTGATAATTTAGAAAGCTTAGGATGGCTTAGGATAGTTAAAGGTCAGAAAATAAAATGGGCATTTTTAGGGGAATTTAACCAAACTGGCAATATACTGGGATGGAGTAAGTTGTCCATCTGTATCTCCTATCACGCTTATTCTGTTGCTGAGCTGTCAGCTGGTTAAAGCACAAGACGAGAATATAGTTCCCTGATACCGCAATGACAGTTTAAGTAGTTTCTTTCTCTGACCTTATCTTCTATTGCCAAGTCCCTGAAAATTGCTTGTGAGGGTGTGAAGTGCATCAAATCAGATCAGGGAACTGATTTAGATTAAAAATAAAGCCTCCTCCTCCTCACCTCTATGTTTTTATCCCGTTTCATTCCCTGGCCTGGGCTGACAGCTGTGCCGATGGCTGTGTCAGCACAGCACGGTCCAGAGCAGGGGCGGGAAGGAGCCAGCAGCGATGAGGGGCAGGAGGTAGGCACTCCTAGCCAGCACTGGTATTGAACACCTCTTCTGTGACCTGTGTACTGGCACACTGAATATCTAAGGTCAGGATTGCCATCTGAAGAGGGAAGAAAGTTTCAGGAGACTTTAATAGGTCTGCAGGTGCAATTAGAGAGACCAGTAAGGAATAGGGACCAGGCATATGAAGTACCTTGGCAAAGTCTCTGAAACCTATTGTATGAAACTTGTTTTAAACTAATCCTCCTAGGAAATTTAAAACTTGTTTGAAGAAGATGCAGGAAGTAGCACTGAATTAGGACTGAATTTTCCAGTGTTGTGTTTCCCAACTAATTAGGAGTTATAAAGTGCTTTCTCTTGTTGCAAGAGCCCCTCAAGCATACACAAAGTACATCTCCAGGGAGCTAAAGCTTCCGCTGTTTTTTAAGTGTCTCTTTTCCTGCAGCAGGGTGCAACTTACTTTGATTTGATAGAGTTGACCCAGTTATTTACAATTTTGTGTCATTACTAATACATTTTTACAAGACCTTGTAGTATTGTATAATTTATTTCTAATAAGCATATGTGGACTTCTCAATTTGTGAATTGTTCATAAACCTATTATTGACTACTTCAGAAGTACTAAAATCTATCTGATAGTTCAGGTAAGATATTTCAAGATCAATGCAGATAGTGTGCTATTCACTTTTTTTTTGGCATGTACTTCTTATAAGTTCTCATAAATGGCTGTTGAAAATCTGAATGAATACGGATTTTTCTTTCCCT
>NW_009190669.1:17736-73433 GCF_000690835.1 Fulmarus glacialis
ATTTCACCACTGTTTCAGTTTGTCGTCCATATTACTTGTATGAAGTGATTTATCTGTAAATTGGGATACTTGTATATGTACTTGTGTTTACATATATATACACATATGCATGTTACATATATACATATATATATATCTGCCTATTATACTATTATACTATTACTTGTGAGTGCAAAGAGGCTTTTGGAATATATATTTCAAACTACATACGTCTGAAAAGGTTTGAGCCAAATTAACTGTACCATATTTGTTAGCTTGTATCCATTGCACTTTGTTGCTAGTATTCAACTAAACACTTAACTTGCCTACTCATTGATCCCGTGTATTTATAGAGCTGTGCTCACTTTTAAATTTGATTTCCTCAGGGAGAATAGAAATATTTTTAATTTTGTTTTGCGAGCCATATGTTCAAGAGCCACTACTACTTTGCTGTTTCAACTTTCTTTGCCTTTTTCTGCCTTTGCAGTATTCCAGAAATTCACTAGAGCAGTCTAAATAGAGCACTGTAAATATGCCACTAAAAACAGTTTCTCATGCAATGTAATTTTATCATGAATTCACATTTATTTAGTTTTATCCTAATATCCCCTGTTGCTCAGTTCTTCTCTAAAAATGCATCCCTCTTTACGTATGTTTTGTGAGTCAGCTTTTACAACTGTATTACTGTTCGTTCCTTTTATCTTAGCTCCAACATTGTTTGCTATAGGACTACTTTATCGTGGTTTTTTTGTTCCTTATTTAAAAGTGTTTCTGGCCACCAGAACATAGTAAAAGTGTCTTCATTGAATGCTGACAATTTTTTTCTTTATGTAATATTCAGTTTGGCTTTGTCTTGTGGTCATGTACCCACTTCCATGACTGATCCCCCTTCTTCTGTTTGGTCATGATGAGGCAGTAGATCCTCCTGGGATCAGAGTAAGAGCAAGTGAGACCCCATTAGCAAATGGGCAGGAGAGGTCAGGTAGTAGCTAAAATGATGCAGTCAGACCAGATGACAGTTTAAGCATGCCAGCAGTGGGGGAAGACTGCAATGTTTGCTTCACAGTGAAAAGGTGAAAGTGGCCTCGTTTCATAAAAGAGAGGAAAAGTAGAACTAAACCTATGGGAGAAGAAAGGAGAAGAGACAGAATCTGTCCTTGTCTTGGCTTTACCTTGAGTATATTTGTCCTGAGAGCTGTGTGTGATAGATCCCAGTAAATTTAGCCTGGGAAATAACCAAAATTACATAATTGCAACTCCAAATTTTGTCATCTGCAGATTTTAATTGATGCTTAAGTATCAGAGTGAGATGTCCAGTGAACATTTTGAGTAGTAAGAAATATAAATCCCGTTTCCTCAGGAACTCACAAGAGGCCTGTCCCAGTTGGCATTAACGCTGTAGCTCAGCAAAACACTTAAGCACTTGTTGGACTTGAAGCATGGTTATAATTCCAGTGATGTGGATCCTTAGCAGGATCAAGTTACAATATATTTGGATACCTGCCTGTAAAACTGGCATTTCAGTATTCCCTCTCCTTTGCTATCTAAACTATGTTTCTGTAACCACTGACTTTCCTATATGAGAAACTGATAGTTCTAGTCTGAAACACTTCTTGTGCAGATCACATTTCCTTTCTGTTGAAGTGTTTTCCTGGCCTATAAACTTGAGATACAGGATGGATTGTCCTAATTTCTTATTCCACTAGAACACTGTGCCCTTAAATCCAAAGATCTGGTTACCATCTTGTAGAAAATTTATCAGGTGCTAGCTGTGGCAACATATTTTTTGTTCCAAACGATACTCTACTCTGCCTTATCATTATTTTGTCATCTTGTTCACTGTAATCTCTCTCTGTCGCTCCCCACCCCCCATTACTTGATATTTTAAATCTTGTAAATGTTTTACATATGTTATTACTCTCAAGGTTCATCTCACACTTTCGTGATATATTGCGTATCAGTAAATGATGATACTGACTAGACATATTTTGGCAAGCATTTGTTGCAGCATGAGGTAGGGGAAAACAATATAAAAATTCTCAGTCTTGGCATTACAGAATCCCTGTGGAACAGCTGCATCAAATTCTTCATATTATTTATGACTGAAGCAAAAGTAACTTTCTGCTTGTTCTCATTTTCGTGGTTTGTCCCCTACTCAATGTCATGCCAGCTTCCCTCTAGACAAACCATTTTGGAATCATTAATCAGATGGAAGATCACACACCTTTTTGTAATTAATTGAGATGGTTAGATGCCTTTCGATGAAACTATATTTCACTGAATGTGTGGTCTTCTCGGAGTGAAAATGCTTCACAATTCTCCTATGTACATAATCTTGGAATTACTGGATTTTGGTTTGATTCAAAGTAAATTTTATCTTCAAAATTCTAAAATTATTTTTAAAAAACAGTGTCTTGTATTTGGAAAAGCAGTTGCATGATTCACAGCTAGTATCAATTTTTTTCTGATTTTTCTTTATCAATACCCCTCTGTTCTTTAGATAAGATAATTATTCTTCATCTTCACAACTAGGTGAAAGTCCATGATTTTGATTCCTGAAGTCAGCAACACCGAGATATTTATTTTTTTTTTTCTCTAGAAAATGCATACATTTTGAAGAGAGGGAGAAAACTGTAAAAATGCAAGTGTGTTTTTGTTATATTACATTATTAGATTTTTTTTTTTTTATTTCTGAATAGCAGCTTAAAATTTGCCTTGGCTTCTTCATAAGCAATTCAGTTGTATACTTTGAGCTAATTGAATATAAAGTGCCCTAAAAATCACCACCCACTGCTGCACCAAAAATCACCACCTACATTTTAGCTGCTGCTATTGTGAACTGCTGGGATCATTTTGTGTTAAATTTAACTTTGAAATTGCTAACTTCTTTATACTTTTCCCACTATAGAGTCTTTTCTTATTTGGTTGTGATTGTTTCTCTTCCCAAAAGAAGGTTGTAGCAAGGTGGGTGTCAGTCGTTTTTCCCAAGTAACAAGAGATAGGACAAGAGGAAATGGCCTTAATTTGCGCCAGGGGAGGTTTAGGTTGGATATTAGGAAAACATTTTTCACTGAAAGGCTTGTCAAGCATTGGAGCAGGCTGCCCAGAGAAGTGGTTGAGTCACCATCCCTGGAGGTATTTAAAAGAAGTGTAGATGTGGCACTTAGGGACATGGTTTAGTGGTGGACTTGGCAGTGTTAGGTTAATGGTTGGACTTGATGATCTTTTCCAACCTAAATAATTCTATGATTCTATAAACAATTTTCATTGCAGTCTAGGAGAACATCAGACTTTGTGACTGCTGGTCAATGGGTGGTAAATTCTATGCCTGAATAATATTGAAGCAGCCAGGGAATATGCCCCTTTCCCTAGAACAAAGATTTTATTCCAGAGCTTAGTCTGAAGAAGGAAAATATGGTCCATGAAGACTTAAATATCTATTCCTGTGAATGCTAAAGGAAAAAAAAAGCGGAGCAGTGTGCAACCCCTATAACCAACAGTCTTTTCTGTTCTACTTAATATTGGATAAAAGAATGCTTAACACTCCCTCCCCTAAAGCAAACAAACAAAGAAGAAAACCCCAACAACAACAACAACAAAAAAATCTAACAAAGCAAAACAAATAAACAAAAAATATATCTTTCCCACTTTTTGTTTTTCCCCATTACTTATACGTTGTGTAGGATCTCTGATTCTTTCTCTTGGAGGCCACGCACAGACACAAGACATTGGGAATGCCAACATCTTCTGTCACCCTTGAGAATGCAGGGATACAACCAAGTAAGTAAATTTTCAAGCATCGATGACAAAGAATTAATGTTGATGTGATTTATTTTTCCCTTGAGTTGGTCCTCTGTTTCTTGGGATGCATGGTTTACTATACTTTTTTTGCGTCTGGTCAGTGTTTTGATTTTTTTTCTTCCTACGGTTATAGTTATTATTTTAAGCATCCCTCTACTTCTATGACTTGGAAGACAATGAACCTTTGTTAAATTCTGCCTTTTAAGTGGAACCATTACTGCTTTCCTAAGTTATGCTTTATTATCAAGTTTTCTAAGCACTTACCGGCTCTGTACTAAGCACTTTGGAAGCTTAGTAAACACAGAAATAATAATTATATTAAATTTGGAATTACAGCTAGAGCCACGAACAGGAAATCCATGCCCAGTTACATTCTCATCCTTATTTAAAGAAAATAAGTTTTGGGGAATTGGTTATTAACATAATATTTTAACATGAAAGTATGTTATTTGGTGAAATATTTTCAAGTAATGGTTATTACCCATAAAAAAACACACTGAAAACACAAGATCAATGGTGTCTTAAACAAATAGGCTTTGGGATGAAAGCCATCTGAAACTGTTGAAGTCTGGAACTGAGTAGCAAATTCTTCTAAAACAGACAAAAGTGAGAGTGAGACTAACTGCGACATAGAAAATTTTTTTTTAAAGTCAAATAGGCAAATAATGATATCATTGAAGTGAATAAGGGAAGATTCATTAAAATAATTAGATGTATAACAGTGACATTAAAAGATATTAAATACAGTTGAAATATGGATAATACAACCCAGAGACTGATCAGTGTTGTCGCCACTCAAACAAAATAGCACTCTGTGCTGGCCTACTGTGGTGTAAAACTCTTGTACCTGCTTCTTTTCTGCAGGTAAATGGTGTGGGCTGATACTCTCTTGTGCTCATTTGGACTATTTCCATGCGTGTTTATTGATTTTTGGATTTGTTTTTTTTTCACTTTTTTGATGGCCTTACATTCACTGGATGTTTTCAAATTCATATATAAAAACTGCATGGCTGTAGGACTGGTTATGCATGAGATAAAGTTTTAGATTTTAGTTTTTCAAAGATGCAACAGGCCATGTTTTGAAGACAACAGGCCGTGTAGACTCTCAGCCCCTCAGCAAATCAAAATCTTAATGATCCTGAACTCCTTTGTGAACTTATCTGTGTTTAAAAATGGAGTTAGAGTGCTAATACCAACAGAAAAAAATGCAGGCTGTATAAACACAAAGTGTCAATTTTAAGAATGGACTGTTCCTAATTTTTAATATACATTTCTATACTGTTTTTTTCTTTTTGAATCAGAAGATATGGCTCTTTATTTTTTATTAATTTATTTCTTTAAACTTTATTTGGTTTTCGTTACTCAGGTAATAACTATTGATAACTACAATGCAACACTTTCTGATAATAGCTTACAAAATAAAATTCTAAACACTAAAAAAGGAAATTTCCTCCATAAACAATGGGAAAGAGGGCGCCAAAGTTTTCCATAATTTTCAAGAAGATATTCAAGAAGCTATAGTATATATGATTTGTGTTCCAACAGTATTATTTTTTTAAAACCCTGTATTTACTTTAATTTATGAATAAATTATTATATACTGCTTTAGACACTCACCTTCTCAGCTACTGTGTTCCTGAAGTATCGGGGACGTGTTTAATTTGCTGAATATGTAGGACCTACGATGTAATGACTTGAAATGTCTCTCTTGAGCGCAAAGGTAATGCCAGATAATTGCATTTATGCTCATGAACCTAATTTTCTTGAAAGAAAATTCTGTATATTAATTCAATAAAGACTAATGGGCCTGTTAAAATTAGTTGCTTTCAAAACAGTGTATTTATTGCCATAAACATCCCTGCTTTCTCCAGAAGCAGAGGAAAGCTCAGGGTCTTAGTTTTCTCCACAGAAAAAGTCTTGGCTGCAACTCCCTAGACACGTTTTGTAGAACTGTATAAAATCATTCACATTATTTCAATTTATGGTGTAACTGGGTGCCAAAGCCTTTGAGCTTTGGCTCAATGTGAGCACAATACAGGTTATGAAAGGGCAGTATACATGAAAAATACCTGACCATTACACAAAGGATACAGACAGTGTTGTTTTGTATCCAGTTGTTTACTGTGCAGTAGTATGGAAAGTTTATTATACTAGTTTTATAGTTACAGATGCTCTTTCAGGACATTCATCACATGGTCTTGAACAAACATGGGGAAATAACCAGTTGCTTATTATACACTAGATTCTCAAGACAACAGCCCTTTTCCTATCTAGGGGAATGCATTTTCAAAGCAATATTGATTTTTCTATCATTCTTCTCTCCTCTCCTCTCTCCTTAAGAACCCAGTTTTAGAATTATCTTTGGTCCTTAAAATTGTTTGTCCTTTAAGACGTGAATGTGTTTAGTCTCTCCTTTTTTTTTTTTTTAAACAAACTTGTATTCATTGAAGTTATGTGTAAGTGATATGCTGGCCTGTGAACACAGAAAGACACTAATTTTGCAGATCAGTCCCCTGCAGGACGTGTGCCATTTTCGTCTTCTGCTGTCAGACAGCTGGAAGAATCTGTAAAAAGAGGTGATTTGTTTCAAATGTTACTCAAAAGCTGTAAATCAGGCAAAAGCCTTCTGAATCAAAAGCTCTCTCCAATGGGTCCTTGGTTTGATTTGTTGTCACTGGTGTGCCTCAGACAGATCTCAGTAAAAAATAAAATAAAATGGCTGCCAGAATGAAATTGCAAGGCTAATTAGCAATGTTATTTACAACTTTAAGACAAGGAATAAGAAACCTCGGTGTTTAAAGCTTCTTGTCTGTGTTTTGATGAAACTCACATGGACGGATTCCCCATGCACAATATAACAACAAACCTAAAAATTCAAGAGGAGCTTACAACCTGCCCTCAGCTGCCTTCTGTGCAAAGAGATCTTTGACCAAAGTATTGAAGCTCAGTCCCCTTGAAAATATTTTGATATAATTATGGCCTTTGCCAGGTAAACGTAAATGTTTTTTGAACGTTAATGCTGTAAATGTGCTTTGTGATGAGAGCAAACACAGATTTTTGAGCAGTCTCTTTGGCAGGTAGTGATTCATTTGAGGCTTGCTATTTAGGTATTTGCCACTTCTTCCTTTATCCGACCCTCTTTCAAATCCTTCTCGGTTTAAATTCAGAAGAGGTCATGCCTAAATATTCCCAATGTGAAAAATCTTTTTTTTCCTCAAAGTATATTCACATAAATTTCACTTTTCCATCAGAACAATCTGTGTAGACAAAGGCAAGTGTTGGTCAAAATAGGATGGAGAAAATGTTATACCTATGTCTTAGTTTGTTTCTTTCAGGTTTTGTTGTTCTTTTTGTGGTTGTCATTAATCCTATCTTTATTTATGAGTTAAAATTTTACCTTCCAAATTTGTTTATGAAATAGATACATAGGAACCTAATAGGGTTATTTAGCACGTTCCAGCGGTAGGTTTAATTTTCCCCCAAAATATTCTATATGAAGTTTCCTTTAGTTGTAGACATGGCTTTTCTTATTTTTAGATGCTAGTTTCACTATAACGTGTTTTGAAAAAATGTTCTGACCCCTACATCAAAAGCATAAGCAAAAAGAATGGTTCTAGGAACTTCATATGAGTATTCATAGGACAATCTATAATTTATGACTTAGGTTTGATCACAGCCTTTTTAATTAGAAACATATTGCATCTGTTTAACATTTCTACTGTTTTGTTGCAAAAGATTTTCTGTATCAATTAATCTAGTAATATCCCTAAGCAAGCTGAAATGTTGAAGAAGATGGAAATTGGCTGATGAATGTATTGGTCACTTCAGAGGCATGTTCAAATCTATCTTCTTGCTGTCCTAATGAATATGGAAGCCTGCCCAGTGTGTGATTGGATTTTAATGACTACCAGGTCAGGGACTTTGCAAGGTGTGAATCTGCTTGCAAGGTCACTAGTGGCAAACAGTGCATGGATCTGAAAATAAACAAGGAGCTGGCAGGGATATTAGCTTTTTGTAGAAAAACCCTTGGGATGAAAAGGTTAACAGGTGATTGCATTGTAACTTGTTTTGAAACTCAGAATGAGCTCTGAAGATACGTGCATTATCCTTCATTATACATTGCATAAGAAATAGTAGTAATTTAAAATGCAGGCAATGTTTGATTATAATAGTACCTTAGCTTATCAAAAGCTTGCATTTACCACTATATAAACTGGTCCACAAAATCAACATATGCTCCAAATGAAGACCTTTTGGAGAAACAGGTGAAATTACGTGGTCTAAACTGTCTATGGATGTGTAAGTATATTTGCCCCCCATAGATAAACCAGACTAGTAATTACCCGCAGAAATTCAGGTCACATGTACGGCAGTTATACCCTATATTAATTTGCTATTCTGTAAAGATTGATCAAGTTGTAGAAAAAATAATGGGGAATGAGTTCGAAAGTATTGAGAAAGTTTATAAATTACTTGTAGTAAGGTACTTGTGATAGAACAGCACAGAAATTACTCCTGCATGAGGAAAATACAAAGAAAATATGCAGTGGGGGAGAAGTTCAGAGAGGTGATAGCACTATTTTACTAGGATAAAAAGTTAATTTACTAAGAACAAAAATCAGAGCTATTGAACAATTTTCCCTGACGGTTTGGGGCATTGAGTAGTTTCAGGCACGGCTACCATGGTTGCAGTTTCTCTCAAGTTGTTTATACCAATGGGAGGCTTCATCTGATGGGTGTGTTCAAATGACAATTCAACAAAATAGTGTAGAAGTTAAATATTAGCTGTTCCCTGTCATTGGGAAGTCTACAGGCTTAGTGATTGAAGAGCCAGGAAAAAATACCACAAGTACCCCACATCTTTGGGGCAAAAAATCCAAAGGGATTCTGTCATTTCCCTTTTTTTTCACAGAAAGTATATGTATGTATACATGCATATATATATATTTGGATACAGTTCTTTGTATGTCTTCTATTCCCCATCTGTGAATGTAATGCCTACGTGGCAACTGCTAACAGTGCTTTAGCTTGTATGAATCAGTCATGATTTCATGGTTAAACTGTATATCAGTTACACCAGTTCTTAATGTTATTCAGGACAAGATCCTTGAAAACAGGTATTGTACTTGAGCCAATGCTCTATCAGTCATAAATAACCTGAATTTAGCTGCATATTCAATTGCCACCTAAGCTCTGCATTTAAAACAAGGACTTAGATAATTTGCTGTAAATGAAAAACATGTTATATTCTCCCCAGAATAATACTCAGTCTTTGCATGCTTCATGACATAACATAACAGCCAATCCTACAGTGTCATAGAAAAAATACAGCAGAAGAACTTTGCCAAGATGGAAGATTTACTTGGTTCTGAATTTACCCTAGTTGACTGTAGTCTTTTATGGTATGTCGCTGAATGAAGCAGCTCACATTTGTATTTCTGTCTGTTTCTGGGGTGTAAGGGACAAGGAGAAAGGTGGTTTGTTTTCACTTGCTTAAGCATAGAGTACCAAGAATCCCTTTTTCTTCCTGCATCCTACCCGACTACCAGAAAGAGAGGGCATCAGCTGTTTTTTTTTAATCTTGTTTTGGGCTGATCATGGTTTGAAAGCAAAAAGAATTTCAGTTTCAATTTTCTCTCTTTAAGATAAAGTGAAAATGTTAACGCTGAATATTCTTTTAAAATGCCTAGTTTACAGGATTTTGAAGAAGGCTGAACTTGAAAATAGTGGTCTGCTGCAGTTTTATAGTAAAAACAGTAAAACCTGTTAATAGGATGAGTTTTACCTTTGGAAGTTCCTTTGTTTAATGCATAATTCTAATTGTTAGAGTAGCTGAATGTTTATTCTTGGACTTAGTATTGACATGTATTTTTTGTTTTTATGATCTGTAATGCTTTTGTAGGAATATGAACTGAAGCTACATTTTTGCATCCACCTGATGCAGAGCTGCTGCAGGCATCTCTGTTTGGTGCTGAAAAGCATTTCTTAAGGAAAAACCTCCATATACTAATGTCTGTTTGTTAGTCATTGTTCTGTAATGTCGATTTTCAAACCACGTCACATGTTAATGCCATTGTATATACGAACTCATTAACATCCTGTTCTTTCCATTTTGCTGCTGTTTTCAATTTTTGAGGTTCCAAACTGTAGGCAAGTTTGACAGCCTCTTCCGTACTGGCAGATTCTGCTTTTGGCCTCTGTATTGCCTCTTACACAAATAAATTGACAGTGAATTTGGTATCCAAGTCCCCTTCTGTTCTTCTACTCTTCTTGCACTCTTACTAAATTTTCTCATATTCTAGATATGTTTCATTGTAGCTTTAAATTTCACTTATTTTAACAACTGATCAGTCAAAACTTCTACATTTAGTCTCTTTCCACTGGTTGTCTATGCACTTTGACTGAGATAAAGTAAAATATCTGAAGTTCCAGATATTTAGTCAGGTTTGGTAAAGCAAAATCTTGAGACTTGAAAAAATCCAACTGTTACCCTTTCGGATAATTGTCTGTTTCAACTTGTCTGATATTGAATTATACAGTCATTCTTATTTCAGTTTCTGTGTTTTAGGGACACACGTCAATGCTCAGTGAATGTTGTAATCATAATGCTGAGTTATATTTTGGAGTTCTATGCCACCAAATCTACAGTATGTAAAATGGCAATCCTAGATACAAATGACTTTTCTCACAAAAAATATTGCTAATTTTCTGCAAATTGCACCTAATTACTTATTCGACAGTAGAAATGCATGCAGCTTTGGATATGAGGAGGATCTCATCTTCGGTGGAGTTCTGCTCTCCGTACAAACTCTGATCACACACTGCAAACTGCAGAGCTAGAAACAGTGCCAATGAATCAATGAAACCACTGCCCTCTTTTATTCTATTTTTAGTATCCTCCCCATTGTTAGCAGAGCCTTTGCTGTGAAAACATACTGTTTGATTTTTCTGAAAATATGATGAGTAACTATTTTTTAAAGCATAACCAATAAGGAGAATAATCTAAGGGCATCAGATCCAGAGGCTGTTACAGTGGATAATTAGCAAGCCATCATGAGATAGTTCTGCTTGCATGAGTATTAAACATTTATGCCAATAACAAGAGATCGAGCTCTCTCCACCCCAGTATGAGAACAAGAGGCCACCAGCTTCCTCCATCAAGAGAAGGCCCATAATGTTACTGTACCCGTGAGGAAACAGAGTGGGAAGGAAAGATGATGAGCAGCTCAGTTATACAAAGAACTCCTGCTCCTTTTTTAATTTTCCCTTAAAAAATAGCTGGGCCTCCTTAAAAGAATGATTGGTGAAGATGTGAGAAAGGTGGCAGGGCGAGGGGGGAGAAGGGAGGTTACTCATGGAAATTAAATTAGGATGTAGATGCAGGGAAGAGTGACACATTAAGCACTGTGGAAAGCAGAATGCACTGCTGCTAAGCTGTATGACAGGAAAGGCTATAAAATGTAAAATCAGCTGTGAGAAGAATAGAGGAATGGAATCAGTTCTGACTGAGTACATGGCTGAAACATTCAGAGCCCTCCCAAAAATCCTTTAGTCTCCCTGTAGCTATCGAGCCCTTCTCACCTCATACTTCTGATGTGGCCTTGCCCTACAGTGCTACACCGTAAGGGATAAGGGCTTCTGTCAATTCCTGCTATCTCGCAGAAAAAGGAACTTTATTTTTCATTATGGCTGTACTGAGACAGTGGTACTTAGCAGTGTCATTGCTTTTGTAATTGTCTAAAAATCAAAGAATCAAAGAGCTGCTTTGTATAAACAAGTGGCAAAATAGCAATAATAGCAAAGTACTGAAGATACCTACCTAAAAAAAGTCTGTTCATGTTGGATTTTCCACTATTGTATGTTTGACTTGCTTGCTTAGATTTGTAAGCTCTGGAGGAAAAATACTGTGTTGTCTATGCCTATGGATCCCTATGTCGTAGAGCTTCAAACTTTTTCTTGGTGTTTGAGCATGTTTGGAACACAAAACTCAAACTAAAAATCATAGGACAACCAATACTGCAAGCAGAATATCTTGGGTGAAAGACAAGCTTTCTCTGGTAGTGCTTGCGGGGGGTAGAGGACCTCTCCCTGTACCACTGGTCATTTGGTGGCTGAATTAACACTGCCATATGGGAGGTCTGGGCTTCGTTTACAGCCAATGCAACAATCATCTAATTGGCTTGTAAAATTCCCGGTGGCAGGTGGATGTTGCTGGAGATTTTTATGGAACATTGCTTTCCTTCTTTATAACCAGAAAAGGCTTTTATTTTCCTTTACTTCCCGCCCCCATCCCCACAAGGTTTTCACTGGAAATAAACTGCAGTACAGAGGAGTGTTCTGTTTGTCTTCTAACAGATTTGGCAGCCAGTGTTTGCAGGATTTTGTTTTCAGTAAAGCAAAAAAAAAGAGAACAAGGCGTTTCAGAGCTTTTAGGAGATGTAAGAGCAAGATTTCTCTCATTGAACAGGCTGTCCCATCAGTTGTACCATGAAGATAAGAGTGCTTGGCATCTCACTTGGCAAATTTATGCTTTTGGAGAATTGTTTAACTTTTCTTCCATTTCCCACTAAACAAGAGAAGTGTAAGTTGATAAATGACAAGGGACATTAGTATAATTTTTAAATTTACTAGTCCTTTCTAAGGGCTGGTGCCACTGAGGTTTTCTAAGCTAAGACAGAGAACAAAAATTTATGAGAACAACTCCCTCTGTCAGATGTGCTTCACTATTTAGTAGAAATTCTCGGATGTTTAATGTCAAGGGTCAAAAACCTGAAGAATTCTGGGCTGGCTTCATCTCACCTAATTCTGGATGTTTACATGTAAGTCTGATATTTTGACTTCCTTGGTTGTTGATGGAGAGCACTACGTACTTTTCAGGTGTGAGTTATGCCTATCTTGGTTCTTTACCTTTGTATGAGATATTTACCCTCTAAGTGCCTATTTCGTCTCCATTTCGTCTTCCTCTCTAGCTCAGATGTATTTAAGTGGAATGAAACCCATCCTGAATCCTAATTCTTAGAAATGCTGACAACTTAGAATTTCATTCAAACATGGAAGCTTCTCCAATATGAAAAAATATATATCTTGACATCAAGCTAACACCCCAAATTAGATTTCCTAAATGTTATATTTATATATGACTCAGTTTCCCATCTGTGAAGTATTCACAGAGAGCTTCCTTGCTTCAAACACATGCTGAAGATTTTTAGAAAATAGTAAGAGAAGCCCTTTAAGGTGATAAAATATTCTATATAGAGATATAAAATACTGCTGCAACCATGCTTCAACAAAATGGGGTATATAAGGGATTAGGCCACACCATGCCTAATAGAGAAATTTAAAAAAAAAAAGAAAGAAAAAAGGAAAGAATTAAAGAAATAGAAGAAAATAAACGGAACAAAAATACCGTTCTCTGAATATCACTCATTCTCTGTATTAAATGTGACAAAAGCTCTGTAGATGTTAGAATATGCTATCACATTGCCAAACTTTATTGTGGACAAGGGGTTAGAAATGAGATTGCATAAGCAACCTAAGTGTGGTGATTGTGTCATGCTTTAGTCCTTGAATTTGCTGTCTTAATGCTCTTTTTAATGAAGCACTGTATTTAGTTTGCAGCCTGTTCAAATAATTGGCAAATACTTGTGAACACAATTTCAAAATTTAATTACTCATTAGAATTATGCATAATTATATCTTTTAATTTTTTTCATGAGCATATGAACAATCTTTTTCTCAATTTGAAGGAATACTGGTGCTCATACAAATATTAATTTTCTTGGGCAAACAACAGTATTCATCTGCCAAAAAAGAATGCTCATAGTTTGCTATTCAATTAATTAATATTTGCTATACATTTGACTCATTTTTTCTTATTAACAATAGTATGTCCCTCTAGCACACAAAAATAGCTGCTGTGGTAACAGTCTTACGTTTATAAACTTTAAATGATAAATTCCTTCCGCACTCACTCTGTCTAGATATTACAACTACTAATCCTCTTAAAACTGTGAGTCAGGGAAATTTTGTCATCCCTGTCTTACAGACCGGTGATTGAGGGTTACACAGATAAAGGTGAGAGTGGTCAGAGGGAAGGAGGTTGGACGACAGCAGAGTCAGCAGCTGAAACTTGATTTGCTGAGCCTCCTACCAGGACTTTATCAGCAAGCATGTCTTCCATCAGTTTTGATGCGTCACAAAAATAATGTCATTTGTAGTATACCGGTATCCCCAAATATACCATCGCAGCATATTGTTCAGCACTTCTCAAAGCTAGGACTTGCTTTTGGATGTCTATCCCCATGTTTATTCATTTAAGAACCTAGGCAGATATTTTCTGTGCACTTTCTCTTTAGGTGTAAATTGCATACAATGAAGGCCTTTTCCCCCCTCCTAGGCTTTCGTAGTTGTCACCCACCTCTTAGAGGGCCATTAATCTCCTGTTAGAGTCGGAAGACTAGTGAAGTATGTGCCACAGTGATCTATCAACTCAGTGCAAAAGCAGCTTTAACGGCCTTGAGCCAGGTAAACCGAGATGGTTGAGTTTAAGATGAAGCAGTGGATGCTGCAGCTGAAATGGATGAGGAGTGTTCCCATAGTCTGTTCTGCCAGCAGCACTATGGATCTGGCAGAGAACAGTTTGATAATTTCCTCCATCTAGTTTTGCACTGCATAAGCCTATTCATCCTTTAGCCAACCGGTGCATGCATACACACACATGCACACGCATACACACAACTGTTCTGGACTCAGTTTGCAATGATCTAAAACTCTGGTTTGTGCTAACAGACATTTTCATTAACACTGAAATAAAAATAAAGAGCAGAAATTTCTACTGACTTGCAGATAAGGTTTTCCTATGGGGTAAACAGCTGGAGTAGCATGAACCAAGCATTGCTCAGACTTAAATGGAATACTTGTAATTTTCTGCCCAAGGTAGAACTTATTCGAGTTGGAAAGTAGGAGTGATTAATATAATTTTTTTTTCTTATAGGACTACAGGACATAAGACAGCCCAGGACCTCTTGGGCTGTCAGTCCCTGATTTGTCATGTCATACATTTTTTCCTTTGTTTCTACTGTTTCTAATAGAAAGTAGTCTTAGAGTCTTGCTTCTCCGATGGTTTGAAGCCTTCTTTCAATATCCAGCCTGAATTTATTCTCAGCCAGTTCACACGTATTTGTTCCAATGCCAGTGGTGTTAATACTGTTGCTGGGATGAAATAGCTCATTTTTCCTCCTTCGTATTTAGGGAGAACAATTGTATGCCTTCTAGCTTTTCATTTTGTTTAGGTAAATGCTTCAAGCTCTTTTACTCTCCTTTTGTAAAACAAGTTTTTCACTTTTCAGCTTGTGCAACGCTAGCATAAAAAGGACTTGCTTCATAACTTGAGGCAAAACTAGTATGTCAATAATGTACATTTCTGCTTGCAGAAACTTCCGTAGCTATCACATCAGGTTGGAGAGCATGCCATGAGGTGGATGTATTTGGGGTCAGAGGAAATATGGCTGCTTAAGTCTCTGAAATACTGCATCTTCATCTCTGAGTCTGGGAAAGATTGCTGCAAGCAGCTTCTATAAGTAGAGTTTATAGTCATCTCCCTGAGTCAAAACAAGTTCACCAGTTTAGAGAAGTTGAAGATCAATCCGATACATTTATTTTCCTAAGTTTATCTGTGTTTACCCTTGCATCTCTTGTATGCCATATAAACATTCTGAGTACTGCTCATTGTAAAGAAAATAGAAGAAAAGCTATGGGTAAAATACATTTTGAACTATTTTTAAATAGATTTAGGTATACTGTATTGTTGAATACAGTCACAGTATATTTTAAACCCAAAATCTGACATCTTCACTGAAAAAAAAGAAAAATGTTCTGTCACTTCCTATATTTTATTATCAGCGATAAAATATGAAAGTCTTTTAATATGCAGGAGTTTTATGTGTTATGACTAAAACTTCACACTGTACCCGTGCAACTTCTAGCTGAACTGCTTTCTTTCTCCTATCTTGTGCTACTGAATTTTGGAATCTGAGTTCCACAAAAGTATTTCAGTTTCCAGGATGAAGTGGGTTTGGGGTTTTCTGGTTTTTTTTTTTTCCTGTTAAGTTTTTTTTTTTTTTAAAAAGTAGTCATCTAATTCTTGTTAAGTGGAATCTTATTTGAATTTTTTTTCTGTAATGCAGAGCAGCTCCAGGCCTCCCAGAGGTTACAACAATATAAAATATTTGTTTAAACCAAGTTTTCAGAGTGGCTTTTGTCTAAACTTTGATTATTGTATGTGCCTGCTATTACGGTTATAGAAACCCAAGGATGTATTTCTGAGCACTTAGATGTTTCCTGTCTCCCTGCTGGGACTTTTGCTTGTTCAAGCAAGTTCTGCACAGGCAAATGTCATATAAGAGGGCAATCGAAATTGTGGATCCTTCGTCTTACACGCACAAGCTTATAAACTCAAATTGGGAGACTATGTTTTAAATCATACCCTTTTAAGTTTCTTTGCCTTTCTTGAGAAGGTTAATGTTTGAGATTGTAATTCATAATATTTGAGTTATTCATTTTAATTAAAATTGATTATGAGAACTAATTAAAAGACATGCAACTGGTTACTGGCAAAGTAGTTGGATTACTTCACAAAAATACCATTTGGTGTTCATCCTTAGAGTCATGTTGGTTTTAGAAATTATATTCTATAAATAATAAGGGGGGTATAATTAATTCTGTATAAGAATTTGGAAATCTACTATTTCTTAAAAAAAAAAAAAATTGAACAGTGTTTTCTGTTTTTGGAAAAGTATGCATTCTCTTTTTATGTAAAGCTCACTGCAGTAGTTGAAAATGTAATCTAAAAAAGGTTTATAATGACCTCTTACTAACTTCTTTTCAGAATGATGTAAAGTGGGATTCATCTTCCTTCCCTCCCATCTCATCATCCTTCCCAGGATACTTTGGGAAGATACATAGAATCACAATAAATAAATCAGCTTTTAGAAGATAAGCTTTGAGAGCAATCCTCTGGATCAGTGAATCCAGGAAGTGAATTCTTGCTATTATAGCCAATCTGATTACAAAAGTCATCAAGTTTCACTTCAGCAATAGGTAGATTGTTGCTTTCGCTATTATTACTCAGGAGATTGCTTCAGATTCTCGCTATTCTTATAATTGGAAACCCTCAAATTTCCAGTCTAATTGTATTAATTGCCAGTTCATGCTCATGAACTTTGAAAAGCTCTTTATTTGATCTCAAATTGTGACTTGATGACTAATTTTGAGAGCTATGATGGGAATCCATTATCAACTGTTCAGAGAAATGCTCTCAATGCATTTCCTAGTTTCCACTATGTGAAATATAGCGTCACTATTTCTATTCTCTGTCTGGGTGAGATTATTGAAAGGAAAAGAGCCAAAAGAAATATTTAAAGAATGAGGTTTTAGATGTTTTAGCTTAAGACTTGAGCGGTGATTTCAACAGGATGGATAGATGGTAGGGACTATAAGAGCTGAATTTAATAGCTGAAGGTGACCTAAGATGCACTTACTTCTATTCATGGTGAAGATATCACACTGAAGGGAAACAGATTGTGCAGAGAAGAATAAATGAGACATTCTGTAGAAAACTGGCCATCCTATGTCTTAATTTAGTTGAAAATTTTCCATTGAGTCTATTTTTCAGAGGAAATTTGGATTTTTGAGTATGTATTTTTTTTTTCTGAAGTGCTGTGTATTTCCTGGAACTCTTATATAGTTGTCTTTCCTTTGAAATTAAATTCCACTGGCGTCAGATGGAAGTTGAGTTATATTCTACATCCATACTGAGAATCAATTTCTCAAAATAAAAGCCTTTCCAAACACAGGAAGGCTTTAAGGCAGTGTTGGACATATCTGTGTTACATACCCAGGCTGAAAATGCTCGAAGAACGCTGACAAGGAAGGATCTTGTCCATTGTTACTGGGGGAGTATTAGTTGGGATCTTGGGATCTTTACACAAAGATGAATTTAAGAGCCTTTGACATCAGTCATGATGTTCACCTCCATTATTTTTTCGAAGACCAGATCTGCTCCCAGTAGAATAACTTACACAGTCTGTAGAATTTTCTTGTCACCTGTATCTCTCATATGCATTTTTTCTCTATATATTGAATGAACTAGGTTGGAAACATTTCCTAAGCAATGAAGAACTCTGACCCACATTTTCATGGCATCAAAAAATGCATTCTCAGACAGCATGGCAAGGTGCTGCCCTCCAAAAGATGAGTGATGTACTAAACACTTGCCCCAGAACACTTTCTGCTAGGGTCCAGGGAGAGCTGGGGTGGCAAAATGCCAAGCACATTTGGAGAAGGAAGAAACCATAGGTTAATCAGCTGCATACTCCCTAGCCAGGAAAAGGAAGGGCAGAAGGGAAGAAATAGGTTTTTAGCTTTAGGCAATTCTGAGTAGAAGAGCTAAGAGATTATTAGGTGTGGCTCATCTTTTTATTAACAGAGGAAAGACTACATGAACAGCTGTAGTAGCGCCAAAGAACATTGTGTTGAACTGTGAAGATCAAAAAAACCCAAACAGAAAGACCCCAAAACACTTGTCTTTTTTTTGTATTGTTGGGTAAAAGTTACAATGATGATCCACAAATTGCAAAATCAATACACTTCTCTCACTCTGGAGAGGCTGGGGGTGGGGGATGTTTTGCTTCTATGTTTCTGCTGTATGGTAACAAATATAGTGGATGTCTTTATGTTTCCTCCAGCAGCAGTAAATGGATTTGAAGCAGCAACATTCCCTCTAAAAGGACTGTAACAAATGAAGAAGCCCAGAAGTCTTTATATTAAAAAAGAAGGGAAAATTTTCACGTACGCAAAAGTCTTTAAACTATCTTTGTGATTTAAGTTTCTTACATCCAGAGATTCTCTCTATTAGTAACTGTTGCATTGCCACTGATTAAAAGTATAAGTGTAAGCAATTGAAATCTCCAATAAGGTACACTTTTATAACGAATGTTTTCATTGACTTGGAGACAGTTATAGCATGGGGTTTTCATTCCTAACGTACCTACAGTAATTATCCATATTCTGCTGATGGTTATTTATTGTTTAATTAAAATGTATGCAGGGGATAAAGAGCCCATTAGGATAAAGTATTGTGTCAAAACCAAAAAGTTCCAATAAAGTTTCAGCATGGAAATGCCTACTGCTGGCTTCTATATATTTATTGCCAAGCTCTGATAGCAAGCTTCAGAGAAACAGGATATTATGTTACTCTAAAAGTAATCACCTGCTTCTATAAAATTAGAAAAGAACTTGAATTATTTATCCAGCAAGCCTAACCAGAACAAAGTACATTCATGGACTAGTATGCTGTGACATTAGGTATCACACCCTCGTTAAGGAGCAGTTTTCTTTCCAACCTTGATTCAATATGAGTGGGGAAGAACTGATTAAAAATGAAAGGTTCTGCCAGTTAGAAATAGCAATTAATTTTTCAGGAAAGGTATCAGTTCATACATATGCCTAATAAATTAACCCATCTTTGTAGAGAAAACTACAAATGCATTTTATTTAAAGGTGCACTGCTAGTTTTGAAGCTTAAATTCATTAATCTCTGTGAATTTTTACACTTGTCTAATATGGTTTGAAATGCTTGCCCTGATGCATCAGCTGAGGATAATCATCTATTTGAATTTATGGGGAACACTATCACTGTGAGATGTGGGAATTTGCATGTGTAACTTTAGAATACTAAAAAAGTTAAACATGTACTAAGAAGAGTTAAACATGTGAATTCCCGTGTACTGGGATGTGTGAGTGAAAACATTCTTTTTTAATAAATAATTTTAGTTTTAGTTAAAGGTGGATCGATTAAATTCCAGTATGTGATTCATCTCATGGTTTCTGCACATGGTTTTTTTTTTAACTTTTCCAACATAACCAATCCATTCTCATTGTGTGTCCTTGGAATGTCCAGAAATTTCTTAAAAGCAAAATCCTTTTACTTACCAATTCCTGGACCTGGCTGTGTTTCAAATCAGTGATTTTTACTTTCCCCCTGCATTATCCATTTTCCAGGAAGATGTACATATGGGAAGGGTGACTTTAGGACTGGTTTTATGTCTGTGGTAATCCCTGGATGAAAGCTCCTGGATAATTTAGAACAGCTCAATCACGTCTCTAAATTGCGCTTAACTGCGGTGGAACCGGAGGGACGCTCCACAGCCAAGAATTGTTGGAGAGCGGCATGCTCTGATTAGGCCCTGTTTGTCCCTTGGCAAAGCTTGCATGTTGGTAAGTGTTATGTATGTGTATGGCCTTTCTGTCAGCTGGTGCTGGGCTTTCCATGCCAGAAATATTTCTGTTTAGGTACCCAGGTCTTCCTACCGTTGGAGTGGCACAGAGGGAGTGGATTGTGACACGGTAATTTTCTGGCATCTTTAGATAACTATTAGAAAATTTTATGAGACTGTATTCTGGAAGCTGCTTTATTCCAAAAAGCATTTTACTGTATTGCAATGATTTTTTTAAAGACTGGTCTGTCTGCAAATGCTATGACACATCTAGAACACAGGTCAAATTCACGTTGTCTGAGCAGAGTTGCCTAATTCAGGAGTGTGGGTTTTCCTCTTGGGTCAGGTTGGTGCGGACTGAGGCAAGGCAAGGCTCTCCTCTTCAGTAGCATGGGTGCTTACGGTCTTCTGGAAGTTTTATGTAAAAAATCCCCAATTAGTGAAGGGAGCATGTTCTCTGACAGGGCAGTTGACTTGCTGCCCTTCTGTGTCAAATTATAGTTGTGGTCTTGTGACCTTTATTAAAATTTGAAAGTGCATGTCAAGGTATTATAAACTGTTAAGTTATTCATACTGAATTGGGGATGGTGGTGCAGATGCTTTCTATAGTCTTTAAACCAAATGTCCCATTGCATAGCTATCCCCAATCATAAGAGGCTGAGCTCAATGAGCTTTTCTGATCTTTTATACTTACCTACTATTACTTCTATACTGAGTGGAGAGAGAAACAGGCACATTCAACCACTCAGGTACTGAATTACCTATACAGGGAGTGAGGAACTCAAACGTGCATGTTAGAGCCTAAAACCAGGTGGGCCTGGGTGACCAAATATCATTTTATTGCCTAAGCATTAGCCATTTGGCTAAAATGAAGCTACTGAAAGCTTGGCTTCTTGGTTTCAAACATCTGAAGTTTGAACAGCAATCTGAGGCCTCGCACACCTAACGTTAGCCTCTTAAGTCCATCTCTTGCTGTTTCAAGACTGTGATGGTGGTCTGCCTTAAGTATCTGGTTATGCATGTAACTAAAATTGTTACTAAGAAGAATCATATACCGCGCGTTCTCTGAAGTATCATAATATCTTATGAATTATGAAGTATCATAATATCTTTTGATAACCCCACTTTGTTCCTTTGAATAAAACGCATTTACCGTGGGATTTTGTCAGATTCCATTGAAAATCCAAGGGATTCAAAGTAACAGCTGCGTGCTACTGGTGTATTTTTTGTAATGCAGCATCTTAAAGCAGGTATCACAAGTAAAAAGTATACAGTGACCATTTTCTGAAGTAAACCCACTTTTTTCCTAATTCAGAAAGCTGGATTGTCATTCTTCTTACAGAATTATAGAAATAGCTGTTTGAAAAATAACCTACAGTAGAATGAAGGCATCTGTTCAATTTCCATTTTACTTCCCCACAAAGATGCTATTCTTCCCCCTTGTTTGTTATCTGACAGGAAAAAGAGCACATTACTTTTTAATTTCATCATTGTTTCTCTGTAATCAAAAGAGAAACAATGTTTAAATTAAGAGCTTCAGTATTCCCGTCCTGATTCACAAAGCTCTACAAAGCTGGTATTTTGCTGAGTAGTTATTTTAAAACAAGGAGTCATTAGACGTCTCCCCCGACACTACTTAGGGAACAAGGTCTCCTAGCACATAACTACTAGTGAAAGTAATGATTGTCTTGCAGGGTTTTTTTTTCATTTTAGTGACATTTTTGTACAGATGCCCAGGCAACTGTGAATTACTGAATATTTGTGTGTGCTGATATTAGTTTAGAATCACAGAACCATAGAACAGTTTGGGTTGGAAAGGATGTTTAAACATCATGTAGTCCAACCTCCCACCTTGAGCAGGGACACCTTTCACTAGATCAGGTTTCAAAGCCCCATCCAGCCTAACCTTGAACACATTCAATGATGGGGCATTCCCCAGCTTCTCTGGGCAACCTGTTCCAGTGTCTTACCACCCTTATTGTACTTTTGTGATTTTAAGCAAAACAAATATTCTGGACCATTCCATGCCTCATAATGCTATACCAAATACCACCTACCCAACTACCTTTCCACCATGACTCCATTGCTCATATACCCAACGATTAAACTTCCTTTGATTGAATCCCCCAGCAATATAGATCACTCAGAAGATTAAATTTCTACAAGAACTGTGAAATACAAAATGTTACAGAGTACTTTTTTTGTCTGTATTTCACCTTTTATGCTAAAATGGACCAAAAGCACATTTGTCCAGGAGTCCTCTACTTCATTGATTCAAGGTCTCTGCAGTCCTGGGCTTCAGACTGATTGAAAAGCATTACAGATTTTTTCAAGATTGGATAGGGAAGGTTGGAGTTCAAGAGGAAATCTCAGCTTACTTTTTGTTTCACAAAGTTGCCACGTGAAGGAACCAAACATATTAGGAAAAAAAAATCCACAACCATATCACCATTTCCACATTTAGTTTACAAGAATGATGTGCAAAACCTGCTGTGAAATTTCTAACTAACTGCCTTATAAGCTACTTTGAAGAAAAACAGAACTCCATCTTTTTTTTTCTTCTTTTTTTTCCCCTTTTTTTACATAAAGCCATGCCAGTTATACCTAAAGCCCATCTAACATTATATGTCCTTCCTGACAGTGACCAATACTGGATACTTAAGAATGAAGATAAGTTATACATGAATATAAGAAACAATAGAAGAATATAGTGATCATTCTTTGGTATGCGCATTGTCTCTGACTCTTTTAACTCTGCCTTATTTCCGTCTGTGTCCTCTAAGAGCTAAAGTCCACTTTAGAGTCCAAAGCACCTTGGAGAATTTTTTCAAATTTATACCTATTTAATTATTTATTTATTTTATTTTACTACGTCCCTTTGGAGGTGGGCTGACTAGACTAGTATGGCACTCAAAATGATGACTGCATGTTATGTTTATAAAACATTATAGTTACATCTACTGTTTTTGTCTGTTCCTAGTAATTCCTAACATCTTTCCTGACCACAGCTGAATGTTGAGGTGGTGTTGAGAGAAGTATCCACAGTGACTCCTAGGTACCTCTCCAAAATGTTAATAAGAAGTAAGACTCTTTACTAATGTCTCTCTCTCTCTCTTTGTTTGCTAGAACTATTCTTAACTGTAGTTTTTGCTAATTTGGTTGGTACAGCAATTTGACCAACTGGTCTTTAAGTATCAGACATGGATCATTGGAGGCTGAAGAAGTATTGTGAGGAAATACTGTTACGTGTTTGTCCACGTGTCCACACGTTACTGTGTTTTTCCCTCACATCCTTTCATATTCTTCCCGGGTCATCCATCGTTAGACACCTAGCGGTAGGGTGGGGGCCTAGGTGTACTGGGTTTGGTTCAAGGCCCTGAACTTCAGACTCATGCACTTGAAATGCCACATGAGCAGGTATCCTTTTGGGAAATCTACTTACTGCTGCAGAGAATCCTTTTACGAATGATGATAAGGATTTTCAATATTCAATTTCTGATGCATTGATACTGCTGTGTATGAACAGAAGTCTTCACTCTACTTCATTTTGGATCCAGTTTCATTATTCTCTGCTCATGTAGAGGGACCTTCATTCACCTCACCAACTCAATTACAGACTGATATTTTCTTTTCTACTTAGCTAAACCATTATTCAAGGTGGATGGCTTCTAAATATATTCTAATTTATGTGTTGGGAAAGAAATTTTTTACACCCAGATTAACAAGAAACTTGGGCATTGTTAGACTAAGCACAGCAATGCAAGGACCCAGACCTATAAATTTACCAAGCCAGAACTAGGCAGCTCATATGCATATGCAGTGAATAAGGAAAGTTAGATGCCTTTGGCTGAGAGCCACAATAGCCATCACACTGATGCTCACACCTGTCAAGAAGCAATGCTGAAACAAGGAGAGTGTTTGAAATCCTACCTGTCTCCTGGCCTAGAACAGCTAGATTCATCTATACACTGAACTCAGAATGTTTGTATGTGTATTGTGTATATACATATATATAGGCAAACCAGTTTGTATCTGTGACTGGGCTATCTCATAGTGTTGTGTTATATGAAATTAATTTTGAAAAAGAGTGTCAGAGTTTCTTTACATCACCAAAAAGATAACTTTACATGACAAGGAAGAAACATTAAAAATATACCTACCTGTGACCTGATAATAGGTTGGGTAGACAGATCTGATGTAATATTCAGCAGATAACTGTCAAGTTTGGATACCAAAAGATTATTTCTAGAGACTGTGCTCCTGTACGGCATGTGGGACTGGATATCTGTGCTTTAGAGGAATTCTTTTGCAAGTGCATAATATAAGCATCCTTTGTGAGCAGTAAAGGCAAATAATGGTCATAGGTCAAAACCTTAGAAATGAAGGTGATAACCTTCAAAAGGAGCTGCTTCTGCAACAAGTGAACCCAGCCTTTATGCTCTATCTAATTAATCGGAAGCTTGCAATGTTCTTTCAGACCTGATGTTGGAGAGATATGTCATTAGGCATACAAATCAGCAACGCGGTGATCAGGGTTACAAGGCAGGTCACCCACTTGCACTGCGATGGAAAATTCATTTTCTCCCAGCCCTCTTGCCAAGCACTGGAAATTCCCAAGTGGATCCAGTTTGGGGCCAACTTATCTCATTAACAGGAGATCCCATGACTTTTTGTACCTCATTATAGATGCCACAATGTCCTCAGCAGCAGTGGAGTATTTTAATAGTAGTAGTATTATACATTTTTTTATTAGTATCCTTTGCCCTTCCTCATCCCTATGGCAAAATCCCCATTTGACTATTATCAGTAAGATGGGAGCAGGCTCAGCTCCATTAGATTTATAGAAAGAGAAAGCTGTGACTGTTCCAAGTTCCATAGACATTTTGAGGTACAACAGTTATATCCACTGTTTTGTTCATACAAGGTAATCTCATCTAATACTTGTTATAGTTTCTTAACCTTGCTGTAATATTTCTGATGCATTAAGCACAGGAGAAGAAGGAGAATATGAGGCTCATTGCTGTTATGGGTTCTAAGATTCTCATAAAAGTGCAAAGCTGTTAAATACAGCTCCAAAATACTGTATTTTCTCAAGTAGAAAGGTCAGATTAATTTTAATCTTCATTTTGCATCTCTTGATAACATTAATGTTTTCTAAATATTGCTCTTACTGAAGCAGTTTAGTATTACCAAAAAAAAAAATTGTTTCATGGACACAATTTCTTTGGGTTAAACTTGGTCTAACCCTTGCCAATACCCGTGCATATGTTAAGAAAATTTGGCTGGTTTTTAATTATTTAGTTCTCTGTTGACATCATCTTCACTGACTATGTATGTTCAGGAAGTGGTGTAATTACAGTTTACTTTTGCATTACATGTTTCCTCGTTATGTTTAATAAGAAATGGTCCCCCTTCCCCACCAAGAGCATCAGTTGGCAACTGTTCGGAAAGATAATGGGACAAATTCACCTTCCTGTTGTGTCCCTTTCAAACACCGCAGTTTAAATTCTTCTGTTCCCTTGTTTATCTTCTCTCTCACACTGTTACTGTTCCCCTCTCCTTCTTGCTTTCAGTCTCTTTCTTTGGTTCCTCTGCTTCCCTGTTTGGTGGGGTTGCAGAAGTGACGATGCTTTCTTTGGGGATTTTTTTTCTTCACAGAATATTCTAAAACATGCTGGCCTAAGCCCATTATTTATATTTCTCAGTCAGCTGGATCCAAAGTCCATTGTAATCAATGGAAACAACACAGTATGATCCAGTAAGATTAACTCCAATATTAGTAGAAGCAGGGAATGTAATTAGAAAGCATGGCCATCCTATAAAGAGTGGTGATGACATTCAAAGTCAGTCCCCCTCTTTACAGGGTAGTGGTGGTGGTAAATTGCAAAAGTAGTCCTGCTTTGCTTCTCTTCTCTGAAGGGTGACACTTTAGATTACCTAAATGGTAAAGAGAAGACCAAGGGAGGCTTTTCATTTATAAAATCAAGGGTTGACGAGCGACAGCCTATGGAGCTTCAAGTAATTCAAAGAACAGATACTGAAGAAGTTATTTTTATTTTTTGCTCTCTGTTTTTAACTTAAAAGGTAGCATGAATACCCTTGCCTACCTGAAAATTTCTAGTAAGCAAGAGGAAAAGCAAATATAACCAGAAAAATTTTAGTGGAGTCCTACTGGGAGAATTTAGCCCAAGATTCTGTATGACTTAAGAACAAAGGATAATGAGGAAACTATTGGGCATCATTAGCTGTTACAGACATTGCTGTTTTATTCTCTAATAGAGAATATATAATTCATTCCTGAGCCTGAAATTTTAAACAGAATGAATGTGAAAAATGATTAGCTAAGAAAATAACTGACATACAGAGGTACCTATATATTATTCCTTGAAATGCTGGATGAGCAGGCAAAATTGTTTAAAATTAATATCTAAAGTATTTGATTTTATGATCCAGAAGTACTACTGCTAACTAAGGCTGAAATGCAAATTAAGAGATTAGGAAAACTTAAAATATTACTTTGTCTTTTCACCTGTTTCTCTCTCTCTTCATCATCCTCCCTCTTCGCCCTGAATAAAGCAACAAACACGTGCAATGATTTATGGATGGATGTAAGCAACGACTTATGCTGCCAGTGTTGAGTCTGTCACTGGTAATTTGCTTGCATACTTCTGGACAATAAGGCCTTTTGCCTTCTCTCATGCTTTTTTTTCTGTGTGTTCTACATCGTATAATTTACCTAGTCTGGGAAAAATGCAGAGAAAGAAGGGAAGGTAGATGGCTGGTGCAAGCACTTTAGAGAAACTCCTTCAAACAAGTGGATCAAGAAAAGCTAACAGCATATAATTATCCCATTCATAAGTTCTACTGATTTGGGGGTTTGAGAGCCATTTAGCTTGTTGAGTTGGATTTAGATTTGCTATAACAGCAACAGCATTGCCTTTTATTTTGACACTAGCAGATTTTAGTAAAATGGGATAATATTATATGTGTGCTTTCCACAAAATCCTGCTCCTTTAGGTTGGACCATTAGCTGTTTAAGGTCATTGTTATTATTATATTGTCTTGTTGCTAAAGTTGGAGATTTTCTTTTTCTTATAAATGTAATTTCAATGCTGTCATCCCCACGTATTCACCATGCTTTTGTTAGATAACACGTGCACAGCAGATGGTGGGAAAGACTAAGCATGCATTTGTTCCAGTAGTGTAAGTGAGGAAGAGACAAAACCCAAGGGCCACTGTCACTGGGTATTAAAAATCTGGGGATGGAGAGCAAGGCATAGAGTGCTAAGTGTTTAGCTGTATCCCGAATATTAGCTCTTTCTACTATGTCTTGGCAATATGTTCTCTGAAAGAAATTCTCGGAAGGGTCTTATGTTTAAGAGTAGCTTCCCTTTAACTGGGCTCTTACATCCATGTTGTCTTGTTGATACTGTCCTGAGATTCTTGTTTCTTCTTTAGCTGTATGGATAAATATTTAATATTTGGATGAATTTGGAACAATAACTTCTGCCAAAAGCATAAGATGTCAATATCTGCCAGACTTCATTTTTCTAACAGCATCATCCCAACAACAGGCCATGGTCTTTTACCAATGTATTCTTTGATGGTGAACAGTGTATAAGGGAAAACAATTTCTGGTTGCTCTTTAATTAGAGTGACTGATGTTTTCACTGAGGCTTGCAGACAGCGCTGACACTTCAGTGTTCTTTTCTGAGGCAATAGCTCAGTGACAATTGACAGAGAAACAACATCTGTAATACTGAGGAGTAATATATTTCTCTACTTCTGATATTTCTGGGAGCCTTACAGCTCGATCTCAAGGTCACAAAGTCCAAGCTCTGTTGCAGCAAATACAGAACTGACTTCTAGAGCTGAGATCCCTGCGTAAAACTCAAGCTACTGTCCCATTTCAACAAGGCTTTCCAAACTTAGTTGGAGTGGCTGCTGCTGTTGATACCAGCCTCCAGGTCTGCACCAGGCCTATCACACAGAGGAGGTGGTATGCTTCAATCCCTTCCTCTCCCTTCCCCAAGCACAATCCCTCGCTCCTGAAAGCTAGGACTGCTGCACACCTCATCCCCTCAGGCTACAGCCACTTACCTCAGCTGGGATCTGCTACCTTCCCAATGCTGCTACAGTATCTCCACAAATAGAGTCTTCTGCGGCTTACCTTCTACCTTTTCCTCTCCTCTACCTCACAATCACAAGTTTGGATCATAAAGCATTTATTTTCACTGCTTTCCTTCCACACATACCTACTCCTGGAAATCTGGGCTGCAAACTGTGCCTTCCAACGCAGACTTCACCTCCACGTGGCCACACTTTCTATTTCACAACACATGGGGCTTGTTCCTTGCACCAGGGCAGGAGCTCAGGGACTGGACCAGCATGTTCAGGGACCAGCTGGGTTATGGGGGAAATTGTGAAGCCTGTAGGTCTAGGCTTCTGTAGTGGCAGAATGGGAGCCTCCATCCGAACAGTTTTACCCTGGCTTTGTGGCTGGCTTGTGGTTTGGAATAAACTGTGTCTGAACAAACTCCTGTAGCTACAGCTCCTCTTTTTGATACTCCTCACCAACCTAGCTGGAGTGACTAGCAATGCCTGTAATGCTTATGGCTAAAATTAAGCAGGGTTTGGAGATAAATAATTGCTAAAGAAAGGTTAAGAAAAATAATTTGTCCTGAATCTGTTCAATAGCTCAAGCTGAAAAAAGTGATTTTTTTTTTCCTTAGGAAGTGGAGCATTTTGTTTCATCATTCTCAGATGAAATATTTTGATGTTTAGTTTTGAAACAACAAAGACATGGATCTTCTGATTCATGTTTTTAATTGGCATTAATGATTTCTTTCTGAAAGAACACTGAGATCTTGACTATTTTATTTTCTCTAAGGATGAGTTTTCATTCATTGCTAAGTCTGTTAGGAATCTCCTTAAGTTGCACGGGTCTGCTGAGATGCAGCACTGAAGCCTCTGTTATTCTGATCTACCATATACTTATTTATTCTGCAAGAAATCTGTTATTAACTTAATACTCAGAGCTATCCTTTGTCTCTATGCTAATTCACTTTTGGCTATTTAACTGGGACAGGGAGGGTCACTTGTAATTTACGTAGACTGGAAACCAAACTGAGACCCACATTTCATTTTGCATAAACCACTCTAAGGAAGGTGGAGGTCTAATGGTGAATACGTATTTGGAGGGGTGAATGTTTTTCTCACTTAAAAGTATTTTAATACAAGAAAAATGAAACTTTGGCCCCAGAACAGTAAATGCACATAAAACCATGAAGAAATCAATTAGAAATACTTTTTATATCCTGCTATTACTAGTTACTACTTCCATTCTTTTGTCAGACACACATCACTCTCTATCTCATGGTGATTTCACATTGCTCTCAAGGAGTCTTTCTGTTAGGTATTTTTCCTATCAATTCTGTCAGAGACAAATTAATCTCATTTTACAATGAACAGAGTATTTAACACTTTTTGGCCAAGAAGGCTACAGAGTTAGGGCTAGGGCTAATAATGCATGTGGAAGTAACCTTCAGATGCTGGGCAGCACTGCTTTTTATCTTGCTAGTGTGCTAAAGCACTGCTTGTTCTGAAGAGGTAATTTTATATCCTCCATATATTCCACAGATACAGAAGGCAAGACAAGAACCTGTTTATCTTGCCTGAAGTTTGATTTCAGCAGAATTGTTTATTTTAATAGAAAATTGATCCTAAATGGGATATAATCTCTCAGGAAGCAAGAAATGGGGTGTATCTTTACCTGTTCAAACAACAGGTACGTACCACCTTGTAAGCAACATTTATTTCCAGCCCACTCCCAATAAATCTGACAACGTACAGTAGCTAGCAGTCTGTTTTCCCCAAAAGTACTGCATGTGATCATGTAGTGAAAGGTCTTGTTAAGAAGTCTGCATACAGGGGAATAGAGTTAAAGCTTCTGTGGGAATTGTAAATTTAAACATCTTGACTTTGTAATATTTAAGAAGCCGAGGTACCATTCCTTCACAGAGATATGTCATAAAAAGTGATAATTATCAGCCATATTGAGGATAGATTTAAATTAATTTCAATATAGAAACTTCATATTTTTCAGGATTGTTCAAAAGCTGAGGTTATTCAGCACAGGCCAAAAGATTGTTCCACTTAATTTAATTTTAAATTTATACATAAAAACTACTTTTAAAATAATGCAGACCAAGTTTGGGGACGCCATGTCAAGGAACAAGAACCACACCAAAAGCGTGTGTGAATAAAGGTGACTTTAAAGTAACTTTGTATTCCTCTACTCGGATGGCTATCTGGGCACTGACTCTGCTCCTGTCATTACCAAGAGAAGTCTCAGTGCTGCTGAAGGAGGGTGGAGGATGCAGCTGAGGATGAAGTACACTGGTTCAAGAAAGATTTAGTCCTAAATTAGTATAGCTATCAGGAAGTAGGAAAGGCACAAATACCCAGTTAATCTATTTAAAACTTCCAGCTCCAGAGTCTTGTAAACCACACTCTTAAGAATGTGCTCTATAAGCAACAATGAGGAACCAGCTCCCAGTGCTACTTCAATAGAAATGGGCAAGAACTGTGTCAATCTCCTCAGGTCTTAAAATTCCAATGCAATTGTGTTTAAATTCAGAAATTTTGGATGCTCCTGGGAGAAACTGTCATTAACAAAAGGTAGACTACATTAAGCATGGCAGGGAGCAGTTGATCTCTTTATACAGACTTGATTATATTCTTGTTAGGCAGTTCTTCTTCATGCTGAAGCTTTTTAATGCAGAAATGCCTACTATCATAACAGAATGTTTAAAATGATATGCCTCTGAATCTTGCAATAGGAAAAAGCAACTCAGTAGTGTGAGTAGGCTTTGAAGTTTTGTAAGGGCTCTTGTGCATTTATAACCATCTATCTAGATATATTTATACAGAAGCAGCACTAAATTATATTCTTATGCTGCATCCAGTTATTAATTTAAAACCCAAGACATTTCAAAGTCATTTAGTCACCAGTGCAATCCTGTATTCAAGGAGAAAAAAAATGGATGAGTGATATGCCAAAATCCCAGAGGACATGACAAATGCATAAAATATTTTGTGATGGAATTTGTATCTTTCCCTGGGTGCAGAGACACTTTATCTGACTGGAATTGGTTTGGGTTTTTTTTGTTCTTAGGAAAAAGAAAAAAAGGTGAGTCCATGTTGTGAAAATGTGGGATGTTGTATGAGATGTAGGTTAATTGCCTCTTGAATGATCTGTGCTATTGTCTTCAATCTGTAAGACAGAGGTGCTCTGGTAATGCAGTTCTTTTCAACTGAATGTCACCAGTTCATAGAAAATTTGAACTAGTAGAGAAGATACACTTGTCCATTCAATTACTTCCCCAGACATGTTGTTGGTCCTAGTTCATGTTACACAGTGGTTCTGCAAGGCAGCTCTGACCTCCTTGGTGCAGTTGCAGTTGTGATGTGGAGACTGAGCATTGGAGTCATCTACTATATAAATCAGGAAAGATGATGACTCTGAATGTGAGACGACCTCTCCCACCTAAAATAGAAGGTTATAGACAAAAAAATGTTTATTACATATCTTAACCCTCTTCATTTCCATCACCATCCCTCTCTTGCTCATGTACAATTTCCTGGTCATTTTCAGTGTCTTCCCTGCTCTAACTTCTTTGAACTCAAACAAATCGTCTTTAGTTCCACCCATGGAATATAAAATATGAGTTTCTTAAGACTTTGAACTGCAACTCCTGGATTTATCTGGTACCATTTAGCTGGTACCAACAAATCCATTGTTGTGCCTGGCTCCATTATTTTTTTGTAGGAATTATAGCATGATCACCTCTCTAAAGCCATTTTGAATATACAGACTTCAAATGGTCTTCAAAGGACTTGTTTGCTAACATATCGAGCCACCTGCAGCTGTGAATGCCCTCTTCCATTATGACCAGAGAACAGTATTAACTTCTCTGATAATATTTTTTGCTAGTGGTAGGTGTCGTTTGAATGTGTCTAGGACAAGCATTCCTCCTTTTTGTTAAGAGTACACCTGGTCACCTATTCCGAACAACGTTCAGCCAATCCTTCATTAAGTCTTTAGACATCCATCCTGGTTTTGACACCTAACAATTATTCCAGTAGGCAGCTGTTCCTTCGGCATTGTTTTACGCTTCAGAATCACATATGGTGGCAATTTCATACCATCTGCTAACTCTGCCAACATGACAGTAATGTGCATTTTTTCATTCCCCGAAGTTTTTTATGATGACAAATTTTGTGCCTATTTCTTCAATGGTGTAATTGGGTGGTGTGTCAAAATAAACTGGAGTCTCATCGGCATTACCCATTTGGCTGAGCAAGTAATTGTGATCTCTACATAATCCAATCTCGTACTGCTGGAATGCTGTGATTTTTCTAGTGAAGTTACAAAGTAGGTGTGGGTATAACAAAGTCCTTCACTGTAGGCAAAATCCATCGTGCCACATCATTTGTACACATCAACTATTACTTGCCTTGAATTCTCTCTATGGAGTGTTTTGTGCTTGTGCTATTTCTTGATCTTTCAGTTTAATGATTTCCTATACAACGGAGTTTCTGTCTTTTCTTGGAGTATGCAGAAATTCTACGACTTGTTCTTCTACTTTGTAAGAATTCCATTTTGGGTGCATTTACACATGTTATAAGTATATATACTTATATACACTTTATATGTCTTCCCAGCACCACAAATCTTATTTTTTTTCCACAAAAGGTACCACCAAGCTTAAAATATGCGTTGTATACCTTTTGGTACCTTCCCTGTTACACTCATTTTTCTCATCTCCAGACCATCTGCTATTTCACACATCACTTATAAGATTCAGGGAGACTCATAAAACTGTGAAAGATCACTGTGGAGTTTTCTGAATTACAGTACACCACACAACTTCACAAGTCACTGAGAAAAACAGCTAACATGCTAACACTATGTTTTATTTAAACTTAGAGCTGCTTTGGGCATATTTGTGCTCCTTCTTCACTTGGAAGCCTCCCACAGTGCACATTCACTTCACCTTCATTAATCCTAAAAGAAGATGAACCAATTTTTTAAGTTGAACTATTTTGGGGAAAAAAAAAAAAATCTTCTTTTTTGCTAAATATGGTAGCTTGAATTTAGCTTTTCTATTTTAGGCATTTATTCTAGGCTCCCTTTATAATGAAATGTGTTTTCCATTCTCTCCTGTACTAGGTGACTAAAAAAAGTGGAAAAATTTCCCTCTGTAGCTGCCTGACTGTCCCCACTGTAGGAGTGTAAATGACTACCTACATTAAATGCCAAACTTTTAGACTGCTGAAGTTAGATAGAATGGGGACAAAGAGTTGAGAGCAAGGGTGCTGAAGATGTGAACAGATTTTGGAAGATATATGGCAAGGTTTGCCCAAACAGCTGAAAGTAACGTTTTCTTGAGAAAGACAATTGAGAACTGCAGTGCCGCCTACCTCATGACTGATCCTGGCTACCTGCAAATTGACCTCCAGATATATGAAAGTCCCACGTTTATCTAGACTAGGGACTTCTTGGACTGTTAGGCCTCCAAGGAGGATACCAGAAGTGTTATTTTTCCATGTAGATGGCTGTCCATCAAAGGATGGAGAGGAGTGGGAAACTGGTGTTGTAGGTTCCACCTCAATAATCCAATTGGGATATGGCACAGGGAACACAAAAGTATTGCTAGATCACTTTAAATGTAGGCATTTGCTCCCAAGCGTTTGGGAATCAGGAGCCATTGCTTGACACAAGAGGAAGATAAGGTCATTAATATGGTTTAATCATGCCCCTTCAGGAAAGGAATGTCTCTGAGCTCACATTGGGTAAAAAAATCAACTAATAGGTAACAACTTGCCTCTTTGAGAGGCTGAATGTTTTATATCTCTGCCGGTATGCTGAAACTCTTATTTGGGAAAGAAACACCTGGCACACCGCCTTTGAATCGTTATCAGCTTTCGGTTTAGGGCAATCTGTAACCTCCTTCAGATAGTGGGGAGGAAGCAATACCTGCCATTCTGATTTGCGTTGCAGTAGGAGGCAGGAAAATCCGGCCGCCACGAGGAAGGTGGCGTACCAGAAACCCAGCTGTCCAGCTAGATGGTAAGGCTGGACCCCAGGTCTGCAACCATTTCTGTGCAGAGACCTCTGCGGCTCCCCATAAGTGAAAAGGTATTGACCTTCCGAGATTGGTTATTCTCTAAGTATTTCTGAAATGGGTCTTGGGGTGATTGAAATTTTGAGTCAGATAACTGCCCAGCTTGTTTTTTTTTTTTGTGGGGTTTGTTGGTTTTTCCCCCCCAGTTGATGAAATGTCCTTCAGCTACTTTTGTTTTGTACTTTACAGCCAAGTGGCCTGAGACAGAGCTTTTCAGAAAAAAAAAAAATGAGGGGAGGGTGGTTGTTGCTTGTATTTAGCGATATAAGAAAGGAATTCTTCCCCTGCTTGGTTGCTTGATGTATGTACATATTTTCCTCTTTCATGTGTTCAGACCTGGTTAGGCTGAATAGATATTGTCAGAAGCACAGACTTTAATAAAGTTTTGGGAGATTTTTCAAAAGGGAGTTGATGCAGATCCCTACAGCAGTGCCAAATTTAGGAAGGGGAGAGAAAGGAACAGATGTAAGAGATATACTACCAAAGTTAGTATGGCTGCCATCTCTCCCATCTCTTTTGCAGAAGCATACATACTCACTTTTACATGGCAGATATTTGGAAGGCATCTTGGTGGACAGAGTATCACACTCAAACTAACCTGTTTCAGCTTCTCATGTAATAAGGTCATGATCTCTTATATACAACACCTTAAAAAATAAAATTGAGAAATATCATAAAAAGTATTTAATTTAATTTTCATTAAAACTTTGGATGCTTACTGTTTCATGATCAATGAAAAGAGATATTAATTTGCTTTGGACAAATTAAAGAAGGAAAGGCTTTAACTCTTTTCAGAGAAACAAATCCATAGAGAAAATTCTTAAAAAGTAGATTCCTTCCATTTTTCAAATCCATGCAGGAATACGTACATCTTCATTTCTCCATATCCTTTCTTCTTTCAATCATGCAGAAGTTATTCTGTGTTATATGCAGATCTAAAAGTCCGGTGTGTCATGTCCTGAACTTCCTGGGTATGAATGTGAACAAGTCCAAGGCACGCATTTTAAGATAGTGGTACCTCTCTTGATTCCCAGCAGCCTGGGGATCTGGATATCCAGTACATTACTTGCTCAGAGTTGTAGGATGGCAAATTACCAAGAGAAGGAATAGTCTGTTGCTCATATCAGTAGGGTTGGCAAGTCTGAGCACAGAGTCTGTTCAGAAGTTGATTAGAGAATAACACATGAAATATGACCTTTCTCTAGTCCTCTAGATATGGCACAGAAAAGATGAAGATGCAGAATATATTAGGTTTCCTAATATAGTCTACAGAATCAAGCTCCAACGGTAAGAGTCCCATTCAAGCAAGTCATGTGCATAGACTGTCCCATGAATGAAGTTCTAACAGTGCTGAGGGCTGGGAAGAGGTCAGGTCACCCTCTGATACCAACAGTTGAGCCTCAGTACTGGTGGGACAAACCTTCTGTAGATCCTTAGGAACCAGTGTGGTCTGAGTCCTTTTAGGAGTCCACTATGTGAGTCACAGCAGTTCTTACAGACACCATTTGTCTTAACTGAAGAGCTCAGTAACCTAATGATCCTCATTTTATGGTCAGGAAATCCAAGGCACACAGAGCTGAAGTGCCTTATCTAAGCCTGTTTCTCAGCTAAGTACAAAATTCAGACCTTCCTGGTTGGCCAGCTGTTATGGTTTACCCCCAGCTGGCAACTAAGCACCACCCAGCCACTCGCTCACTCCCCCCGGTGTGATGGGGGAGAGAATCAGAAAAGTAAAAGCGAGAAAACTCATGGGTTGAGATAAAGACAGTTTAATAAGTAAAGCAAAAGCCGCGCACGCAAGCAAAGCAAACCAAGGAATTTATTCACTGCTTCCTATCAGCAGGCAGGTGTTCAGCCATCTCCAGGAAAGCAGGGCTCCATCACGTGTAACGGTTACTTGGGAAAACAAAATGCCATCACTCCAAACATTCCGCCTTCTCCCTTCTTCCCCCAGCTTTATATGCTAAGCATGACGTCATATGGTATGGGATATCCCTTTGGTCAGTTGGGGTCAGCTGTCCCAGCTGTGTCCCCTCCCAACTTCTTGTGCACCCCCAGCCTGCTCGCTGGTGGGGTGGTGTGGGAAGCAGAAAAGGCCTTTACTCTGTATAAGCGCTGCTCAGCAGTAACTAATACATCCCTGTGTTATCAACGCTGTTTCCAGCACAAATCCAAAGCAGAGCCCCATACTAGGTACTGTGAAGAAACTTAACTCTACCCCAGCCAAAACCAGCACGCCAGCCATCACCCTGTTCAATTTTCTGGTTTTCTATATCCTCCTGCCCTCACAAGCAGGATGAACCATGTAAGCTGGCCTACATTAGGGCAGACAGTTTGCTCCCTCAATACATGACATAGTTGGTTCTTTCTTAACTCTCACCCCATTCACTGCAACCCTACAACCCCAACCCTACCGCCAAAACCCAAACCAAGCAAACAAGAAGTAGCCAAGCCATGCTGTTTCTGCTTGTGTAAAGCAGAATTCATGTACAGCCAGGCTGTTGCTGATACATTTCTGCTCATCAGGCTTGGGAAAAGATTAAAATCTTTAGTTGCTGATCTCAGCCCTAAATCTCTAAGCCTAAAAAGAGTTGAAAATCTTCCATTTTCTTTCTCCATTTCTAAAAGGAACAGAGTTGTGGGAAGGAGATCTGGAAATATGAAGAAGTAGTGAGAAGACAACAGAATCATGGTTTGAGGGAAGGTTTAGGGAGTAATTAAGTATTGAAATGTTAGGGTCTCACTGCCTTTTTTCCTCCACTCGGACCTTTTGTTCTTTTCTTTTTTCTAAGTAAATGTATGCAAATGCATGCCAGGGTTTTGTGTCTGTAAATACATGCCAGAGTGTTTATTGTTTTGATGCCAGTAGGTTTGCCCACTGAGGCCTCCCAGCCCCTGTATTTATACACTTTGCACACTGTAAAGGGATCATAGCTCCTTGGGAGACACAGTGCTAACATTTCTGTGGTGCAGAAAATAGAGAAGTAGTGGTAGGCCAGAGCTGATGTATTGTTAAAATGCCTAATTTCATTATGTGTAAGTCTACTAAATCTTTATTTTGAAATCTGAATTCAGAAAGAGGAAAAATGATGCTGAATTATTTTCTTTCTCACCAGGAATAGTCTCATGCTTACTGCCTGTGCTTTGTAAAGGCTGCATACATAGTTAAGCACCTTTTGCATTTACAGATACTTTTACAGTTACAAATGCCTTTATCTTCAGAAGCCTATTTGACACACTAGGCTAGCTTACAGTTTGAAAAGCCAGGGAGTCGTTCTGTGAATAGCTGAATACAGAACATTTGAAACAATCAATGACAACTTGCCAGGGCTTGGGCAGAACGCTCCCTATTGTAAAAAGAGCTGTAGAGCAGGCTGTGAAACTCGAGTGGTCATCTGATAGGAGATGAATGCAACCAATCTCCAAGGAGCTAAGCAGATATTAGCAACACCAGTTGCTTGTAGTCATAGTGTTATTTATCTCCCTGCATTTGACTGAGCTTCTCATGTTCTGCTTAGGAGTAAAAGGATTGCTACTTTTGTTAGTCTTTATCTCCTAAATATTTCCATACCTAGTAAAATGGTTTTTTTGTTTGTTGTTTTTTTTTTTAAAATATTAGGTCTATTTATATAAATGTGTTTTTTCCTGAATTTTTGAAATCGTAATAAAAAACTACAAATACAGGTATTTTCCTGAATTATGTGACATTAGGCAGGATTGAAGGTGCCATCCTATTATATGAACATTTGCAGATTTATCTTTTTGTTATTAAACTGTTAATAGACTACAGCTACTAGAAGAAAACAAAATTAGAAGTTAGTGGCTCGACTTCCCCTTTCTTCTTTATTCTCTACATCCACTTAAAAAAGGGTATAATATCTCTGAGTGTGAGACGTAGTGAGAGAGTGAAGATGTGTGTGGGGATGTGGGTGTAAATATTTTAGCACTGTTACAAAAGCTTGTTTATTCAATTTACAGTGAATTGAACTGTTACATTTCTTCACATTCAGTTGCTCACATCTCAAAATCTCAACTTTCTGGCATTCTAGATATATCTATAAGATTTTTTTTTGAAAAAAGTATTTTCCCAAACCCATCCAGTATAGATTTTGACTTGCATCCCTGCTGAAATCCAGCGTAAACTATTGCTTTGACAGCAGCACATTTTAGATGAGTACCATAAAGAATTAACCCTAAACAAGCCTTCAGACAATCTGTATTATCATTATTCACCACTGAAATGGAACTGCTTCTCCAGTAAAACAAAGGAAACCAGCAGCAATCCAAGATTCCTCCAGAAATATTATAAATACTGAAAAACAGTAAGTACACATTTGAAATTACAGGCAGAGTAACAGAATTCTGCACACAGGAGGAAGGGTCTTTGTTATTACCACAATTCTTCCTCTTTATTTTCATTGTGGATATAATTGTATATTCACTGTATTGGTGTATTTAATAAGTGTTACTGTACTACAGTAGTACAGCTCAGGGATTCAAAACACAATGATTACAAATGAGGTTAGATGACACTACTAAAGGACTCTTCTTTATTTTGTTTTTTTACAGTTTGTAGAAGTATAATCTCTGGATACATAGGAAATTATGACAAATTATGACAAAAGATAAAAAATGTGCAAATGCTGATTATATTTCTCTGTGATCAGGCTGTCTAAAAATATGTAGTTATGTTTTCTAGTTTTTCCCCTACTACATAGTTTGATTTATAGACATTTGGGGGGATTTTTTTGTTCTGGGAATTGGTCTAAGTCATGGTGGTAGAAGAGGGAGAATTAAATGGATATAAATTTTTTCTGTTCTGGTGAATTTCCACCAGAGATCTTGGAAATTCTGTCTAAGTCTTCCGTAAATGATGTGCTTTTGTACCAGGTGGATGCTGAATTGATTCAAAGGTACTCAGCTGCTGCATCATCTTTATTTTCACACATCAAAGGTAGGCATATTGCAAGCAATTAATCATGTACTTGTTTATTGTTTTGGAGTAAATGCATTTTACACACCTTTTGTTGCTGAATTTAATTTAATTACAAATCATCCCTATGTGTATCTGTCATTACCTCAGTGAACACAAAAAGGAAAGGATAAGAGAAAAAAAGAAGCAAGTGTTTCTTTTGTGATTCTGGTTACTTTTGAAACAAGGGGCATAAGATAGGTTACTTATCACTGGTATTTTTAAGATGAATTAACTACTAAAAGTATTTACAAACATATTTGGCTACTAATATCAAAATACTTGTGTTTTACATGAAAACATTTAGTCAGTTGTTAGAACCAAATCATTCCCTTCTGAGGGCCCAGTTTCACAGGGTGGAGTTTATCTGAAATAGGCCAGAACGGTGCTTAGTTGTCACTGGGAACACCAGGTAAAAAATAAGGGGGACTTTACAATGATTCTTAAAAAACTGAATTTTACCCTTTATGTCTTTTCTACCTACTGGTGTAGACATTAGTCCTTGCTAGTATTGCTTTTTCTTTTCACAGTCATCCCCCCAGACTGTTTGTTAATGGCTACGGCAATAGGTGTGTTTGTGTACCCCTGAGGTTGCTCTTTGTGTTACGGATATGGTTTTCACTACAATGTATTTAACATGAATGTTAAAAAATATGCAGGTGCTACTCTGTTGGAACTTTTCAATTGCCCACTGCCATTTTACTGAGAGAACAAGAGTTGATGTACTTAGATTTTACACTTTTTAAAATGTGGCAGATAGGAATTCTTTACAAAAACCCAATACAATTTTCATCAGTTAAGGCTAAAGCAAGGCCCTTGTCTTTATGGGATGACCAAACATGAAGTTCCCGTGTCATCTTGTCTTCATAAAAAGTGAAAATTTATAGACAAGGGAAATTTGGAAGCCTTGAATATTAATGGCCGTGAAATGTGTCAGCATAGCTATGTCTGTAATTGCAATTAAAAAGTAATACAAGGCCTTTTGGGGACAGAATTAATGCAGTGGGCAGAAACGTGTGAAAAACATTGTGACAAACAAAGATCATAATGCCCCTATTTCTCTTTTTCTTCCCCTCCCTTCCCATCCCCTCCCAAAATGTCCCAGTTGGTCATGCAGTGTAGAAAGTATTAATTATTTATATTTCATGATAGATCTAAGTCTGTGGTTTTATTTTCTTATTATTATAATAATACAGTTCTTTAAAAAGGAATCGATAGGAGCTTCTGAATATTTCCTGGTTTTGCAAAAGAGTGCAAAAAGAAGATGTTGTTGCGTGACAACAGCATTCACATTTTTATCTCCCAGTACAGAGTTTTACTCACTTAATACGTAAGTCCATTTAGTTTATTATTGTTTTAGTTTAGAAAACAGTGACTGATTACCGGAATTTCCTCTTCATCTTAGAACTGTATCCAACCTCACCTAATCAATAATTCTTTGACTCTATAAGTTTTTCTGTAAGAAGAAAACTTTACATATCTCTGAGTTTTCTTTTTCTGTGCTATGAGTACCACTATACATATGTGAAACTTTTCTTTTACTGTAAGATGTAATTTTACTTTTGAAGGGATTTTTTTTCCTTGCTTAATATATCTACAAAATGGTACAAGTAGAAGAGAAGCAAACTGAAAATAAACTTCCAAGCCTACATCCATCTCGTGGTCAAGACCTTTTAGAAGGATATCAGCAATCAGTATATTTAATTGGTTTCTTTCTGTAATACATTAATTCTTTTACTGTCTCCTAAATTCTGTTCTCTATCCTTTGTGTATTCTACCCATTATTTGAACCTCCTTGTATGAGTCTAACTTCTTTTTAGGTTCAGATGGGTTATGAACAATCACCGATTTAAATTGGGGTGAACTGATATAACTGAATGTGGAAACTGACCCTTGGAGACTATTACTACATTTTCCCTTTATAAGCCAAGATTAAGTTGATAAATGTTTAGAAAGCTGTTTTAATCAGTAGATACTTTTTTGGAAGAAGGGAAGGAAAAAGAAAAAAAAAAAAGAGAAGGCTCTTTTTCCCAGATTTTTTCACACTATTTTAATTTCAGTGGAGCTTTTGTAGTTTCAGACACTTAAGACTCAAAGCCCAAGTTCCTTACAAAAGTAAAATGGGTAAGATCATGGTTAATACTTTTTCTAAAATCGCAAAGAGTTCCAGCTTTTAAAAGTTCTTAGACAAAAGGACAAATTCTGCTCTTGGCCCCATTCTGTAACGTCAATGAATCCTTGCAGTTGAATTCTCTTATCAGAGTGAAAAATGTATTGTAGATTCTTTACCCCAAAAGACTCATGTTTAGACTGTTGATCATAACAAAGAAATCTTGCATTAAATTTATGCAGCATATGAGGAGGAGGATACAAATCCAAAGTACCAACAATGTGAGAAGGGTCCAAGCTGTAATGCCTTATGTACCATAAGTGGAATCTTGAAATTGAAATGCTGGATAACTGGGGACTGATTCAGTGAATTGAGTATTTGTATAACACTGTATACATTAGCCTGGTTATAGGACTCAAGGAGTCCTTCAGCCTTTATAACACTAGAATATATTATTGTAACACAGTCTAAAAAAATAGAGAAAATATTGATTTTGTTAGTGGCAAAATTATGCACTTTGGGTAAGAATATTAATCACATTTGTATGTGATGCATCACAGGTTTAAATAAATGTGAATTGCTGGCCAGAGTATACAAAATGAGGAATCCATTAAAACTTCCATATCATCATTTCAGTTTTGCTACAATAATGAAATATTTAACAACATTTTAACAACAAATATTTAAGAACAATTAAACTGTTTTATGAACAAAGAAAGTTCTTCTTTTGCCATCCTGTGCACCCTCTGGGCAAGATGAAGCTCTGTCAGATGTAAGCCATTCTCCTGGAGCAAGAATTTGATCGCACCAGACCCTGAGCCTCTGAATTTGGGTATCAGGCATCAAAATCTTTCCCTCATTTACTCAGTATTCTTGTTAGTACAGGAAGGCACCGGAAGGAGGCGAGACTGGTGCGTCACACGGAGGAAGAGAACAGCGTGGCAGAGAAGGGAAAGGAGCACTAAGCACTAGTTTGGTGGTAGTTCTAAATAATTTTAAATGTATACTAAGGCACCAGTTTTTATGGCAAGGCACCATATCTTGCCCAGAAGTGCTAGCAAGTACATTATCACTATTATCAGCTATGTCTGACACTAACTAAATCTTACTTAGCTCATGTCCTTGCAAATCTAGGTGTCAGCCAGAAACTATGAAACCATATCACTGGGCATCATCACATTATCGTCTCATAAAAGTCAGACACAAAAAGATGTAATGTGTGGAAACTGATTTGTGTTTTCTGTGGTTTAGAAGCTACTAAAAACTTTCCAAAATCCCAACCCTCAGCCTTGTGTATAGCGTGATCTGACCATACAGTATTATTTTTTCTCAGCTGCGGATTTATGACAGGGAATATATTTCAGAATTAGATGGATTTAAGAATGACTGCAGAGTCTGCGTTAGCTTAGAATGGAAATGCAGGCTTCAGCCACTGGGATTTATTTTAAGAAATGAACACCAAAATTATGAATTGTGAAGTATTATTGAAAAGTGACTGCTTAGAGGAAACAAACTTGTTCTACAGCACAGCAGAGCCCAGTTGTCGGAATAAAACAGGGGTAACATAAATATTGAACAAGCAAATTGCTAGAAGAGGGGGAAAAATTGTTGATCCAGATCCTTTACCTAGAATAGGAAGTAAATTTACTGTATTTTTTCAAGACTGATGCAGGACACATCTGCATAGAAATTTCACATGACAGCTGGGAGCTCCAAAAGAGGTCACAAAACCCGTAAAGACGTTATCTGATTCCTGAACCGCGCAGTGATGTGAATATTAATCCTATCCCCTCCATAACACCTCCAAAAATGTGTAACACAAGAGGACTAAGAGAGTTCCAAACTTATCTTCCTTATCCTTCTTTCACCTACAAATACTTTCCCCACCACCAAGGAAGACCTCGAAAATAGCAGGTTGAGTGCTATATTGGTGCGTGTTGTGGGAGGGGATTTTGGGAACATGATGGAATGTCTTTGTGCTTTCCTGCCACAGTAATGCGCACATGACAATACCTGATTAACTTCGTTAGAATCCAAATATAAATCAAAGCTTACTTTGCCAAGTCTCAATAAAATCAGTGAGGATGCAAAGCGCTTGTTTTAGTGTAAATATGCAGCTGTTGGACTGAAACAAAGCTCATTCCACAACACTAATTTTTGTTTCTAACTGAAAACAAGTATCTGCTTAGCTGGAGTGGAAGTGCACTCATCATTTATTGATCTGTAAATACCTTAAACTTTATCAGAGACTTTATAGATTGTCTTTCTCCAAATACTGGATCTGTATCATGAGAATGTCATTATGTATATGTTCAGTCATTTTAACTGCATTGATTCCTAATCTTTGGACTGCTAATTCATTACTCTGCAGTGGATTTTGCTCCCAGTCACTGAATTATGTGTGTGTTGAGGATTATGCATATAAATGTACGATACTGTGGATATTTTGTGTTCACACTGTTACCATGTAATATCAATGAATGTTTTAAGTAAATTAAAAGTCAATTTTTTGTAAAGACTGTATTTTATAAATCAAAAAAAAAAAAAGATAGATCTCAAAAAAAAAAAGAGTTAGGTAGAGTTACATGGATTCTGCTGTTCCTTTTCCTGGAACAGAAACTTGAATCTGCTTTGGCCTCTGTGCAATTTAAAGTAACTTTTGTCAAAATTTGCTTTAACTAGTCAGATAGATTACTAAACTTTACAAAGGTCTGTTACAGAAAAACTGGATCAGCACACCTGGGTATTTTGGCAGCGCCACCCCAGCTCATACAGTAGCACCTTTCTTAGCTTCTAAGATTTGTCTTAATATATGCCTAACTGATAATAGGTTATTTTAATAGGTGACAAAAGAGTGGCAAGGTGGTATGGATGGAATGAGGATGGTGGGACTGGACCTGCCTTCTTCACAGGTTCTCAGAGTGAGCATGAGGGGACCAGAATTTTTAGGCTTCACCTACATGAAATATCTAGACTGGAATCTTGTCTCATGTAGTACATGAAACATTCAGGGCAAAGGGAAACTTTAAGTAGTAGAAGTGCACAATGCAAATGTGCTGGATATAGAGTGAACTAATCTGAACTGTCTCTGATGTGTCTGTAATTGATCTAAGTAGTCATTGGAAAATGTAAAACAGCTTGTAAAGAACGTAGCAAATATTTTTCTTTGTTTTCTCTTTTATACCTCAAAGGGAGAATCTTCTAATGGAAGAAGTTGTTTTGTGAACACTGGAATTCATAATGCTGTGTTTCTAAGGGTTTATGTCTAACAGGCTTTTTTTCTTTCCTTTTCTTTTTCCCCCAATAACAATTACTTACACTTCCACACTCTACTCCCTATGCACTTCCACAGTACCCTGAGCTTCTCAGGCCTCCAAATTCCTGGACAGATAAAAAAGTGTACTCTCTGACTGCTTTCAAGCTACTACTGAGCTAATTTATTGAAAAGAATATGGATGCTGTTTGGTTGACCAGCTGATGAATGAGAACTCAAATTGTTGCTCATTCTGCAGGATTACAAATTTGACCCCTTTTTTCTACTCAACAGCTGATTTTCTTGGGCTTCATGTTTCTGATGCAACTAAACTTACATCAAACATGGTTGGAATTAAATGATTTACTGAAAAGTTTATAAGAGGAAAGGTAGGCAACATAGCTGCGTGAGCTTTGTTTCTTAGGCTATCCAGGTGCAATTTGAAAACAGGATATTTAGTCTGGGATAAATTTTAGACTTGTTACTGTTCCACAGCCAATCAAGGAAGATAGGACAATACAGTAAGTCTTATTTGAATAGTGTATCTACCTACATAACACCGAGTCTGATTCCTGGATACATTTACAAGCTATGTAGTAATCTTAAAATTATACTTCCAGAACAAATTTGTCCTCACCCTTTCAGTCTTTTTTTTTCCCAGTAGCCTTATAACATCTCATTTCCTAAAGTCTGTCTATCCATCCAGAATTTAATTTTCTCCTTTACCCTTCCAACTTCCCATATTTTTTCTCACAGTGATGGGGATACCACCATCCTTATGTGTCAGTCAAAAATAGCATAGTACCACAACTTCGTTGGTCCTCTCCATCTATCCCTTTTACTATTTTTTTGCTTTAGCACCCACAGTGATTCGGTACTAATCTCATTTACTTTTACTGCCTCTTCAATAATATAATTTGCATTCCTTTAATCCATCCTCTGGCTCCCAATTTCATAGCAATTCAAATTCAGATTGCTTTTTCTTATTTTTAAGGTCCTCCACAGCTATGATATTCCCTGCCTGTCTGGCTTGTCCTCTATTTCCTCCTCCACAGTTTCCTCCCTGCCGTTGAAACACCGTTTGCTATCTGTCTGTCCATCTCTATCACAGCTTTCTTCATGCTGTTTTCAAAACACACGTTAAACTTCAAAATTTCTGTTTTCTGAGTCTGCTTTCCAGGCACATTTGTACCATAAGGCCTGTAAGAAATTTGGAGTTAACAGTAGCTAAAGACAACGAGGAGCATATTATTATTATTTAGAAGGAAAAAGGAAATAATTTACACATTAACACATACATGCACACGCATATGTATATATACTCCCGCATATATTTGTTGGAGAGTGCTATTTAGGTCAAGAACAGCCTTCTGGGTGCAACAACAATCTAATAAGTTATTAAATCAATGCTCTTGTAATAATATTCCATTGTATGCTTGCCAGACAATCTCCATTTTCTAACCCCAATTAAAGCTCATCTTCATTCATCATGTTTTAACACTGTGTTCTCCATCTGTATACTTAATCATAACTACACTCAAGGAATAGGAGAAAAAAAATCCATAAAATCTATACGTCCCATATATTTTGTTACTGTGCCAAACTTGTATATTCTTCTTTCATCAAAGTCTGAAAGGATTGGAGGATCTGCGCTTTCCTCAGATCCTTGGAGCACCGTCATTCCACAATCATTCCATGCTGCTTGTAAAAAAAGCAGTATTTTTCCTGGTCCCAACTTGTTTGCTTTTCTACGCATGAACATACCAGGAAAAATGTAGCATGTTCCTTTTATCTACTTTGGATTTATGACAAAAATATTGGTAGTGTCTTGCTTTTTTGCTTCATGGGAGTAGAAGCTCTCAGCATTGACCTAATTTTATCTCATTAAGGATTGTGGGAGTTTTGCTTACCGTTATCTTTAGCAGGAGCAGTGATGGCTAATTCTGAATCATTTTACTAATCCAAGCTTTGAAAATTTGAATGCTTAGGAATTTCTTTTAAGTCATTGCTCGGCACTTTTGAGACTGGTTTATTATCCTGAGTAGAGATGACTAACTTAAAATGCAAATGTCAACGAGACAGAAATCACTTAATTACTATTTATCTTTTAGAAAAAAACCAGAAATAATCAGAAAAGGTAAAACTATCCATTTCAAAGTTTTAAATAAATGCTCTGACTTTTTAAATTGAAACTTAACCGCTTTTTTGCTAGATTGCTTGGGATGAAAGGCGTATTTTGAGACATTTGAAGTATTTCTTAAGTTTTCTTGTTCTCTCAATTCAAGTCATATATTAATAATTTTCAAGTGCTGTACCTATATATTCAGACATATGGTTGTCTTTGAGTTCATCATGGAACAATACTCCCAGATGCTTTGAAATATAAGTGTTCATGGCTTTGGGGTGGGGGTTGCAGTTTTTGTTTTGTTTTAGATTTGGGGGTGCCTTCAGCCAGCAAGTCAGCATAAAAAATTGTAATGGTTAAAACTAGTGTGTAACACAAACTAAAGACCAAGGACATTCTAAAATAAAGTTTTATTCTTTGTGTCATTCAAGAGACTAAAAAATTCAGATTTCTTTTTTTTTTTTATTTTCCAGATGGAAAGACTATGTCCAGCTTCTACTAATATAAAAGAAGAATGGGCCTAATTCTTTGTTTTGAACATGTGCCCTTAAAACCATGTGTAAGATCTGTATGATGATCCGGGAATGAGAATGCTCAGCATTAAAAGCCTAATTTCCTATTTTCTTTTTAGCCTAGTCAGTATTTCATTCACACACACTTTTAATATTCTTGTTGCCTAAATCATATATTAATGTTTTTGGTCTCCATAGCTGAAAGGCATAATTCCAGTAATGAGGGGAAATACGCAGAATGCTTGATGAAGTAGCTAAGCTACCAAACAACAAACAGAATGTTTCATCAACTATGTTTTAACAACGGGTATATGAAGCTGCCACAGTTTTGTCATTCCCTTGCCAAGAAATGCATCTCTTTTTATTACAATGTGGTATGGTATCAAAAGGATCAAATCAACCAAAATGTTGTGAAAGCATAATATACAGCAGAAAAAAAGAGGAAATAATAGAAAAAGTGATGTTTTAAGAATTATTTCATACAGTGATCCTGTTTTTTTTTTTCCCTTCTGTGAGACCTCCAGCATACTGACTAAATCATATGGAAACAACCGGAATCAAGTTACCCCAAGGTAAGTGATACAATCTCCTAGCTAAACTAGCTATTTTGTTACTTATCCTTCCAGTATTTTCTACTGAAAAGGAAGTTTAAAGTTGAAGTTTCTAAGAAAGTAGTAGAGTTTTAAATATCTCTTTTTTGTCGTTTCTTTCTTCTGGGAGATTTATAGAGTAGAATCTGTTTGATTGAGAGGAAGAGGGGAAATCGGAGATGGTGGAGTTAATTTCTAAATTACTGACAGCTGAGTTCCCAAGGCTGTATGCTTTGTTCATTATTTGTAATATATCTTTTCTAGCTGTAGAAATATATTTGTATAATACTTAAAATTAATACTTTTGAATTAATTGCTTCAGTTATTTTTAGCAATATTCCATGAAAATTACTGAATATTTTTAAAGAAAAAAAATTCAAATAAAAGTTTGTTAGAAAGGAGTATTTTTTTGACCTGATACATTGAAGAGTATCTTGAGTACCTTCTATTAAAACCTCTGTTTTCCATTTTCCCTTATAGCTAGCGCATTACAATACCCTTTCTAAGCAGTAATAACACTTATATGTAGCATGCCTCTGCAGAAGCATTCACATATATGGAAGCATCTGCATTAGAATTTTTTCTCATAGCATCGTAGGTGAATATTCCTATTTACTGTGAATTTGTTTGACCCCCATAGTTTTGGTGCCCATGAACTAAGTCTGTTTTGGAGGAAACAAAGTTAGGAGCTGTGATTCTAGGTGCTCCACGCCCCAGCAGGGAGGTAGCAATTCTGAACCAACAGCTGGTTCCTTGGGCATCTTCAAACCTGAGGTATGGTGGAGTATTTACTCCAGCAAACCAGGCTAACTGTGTTTCATCTGGGACTCTGGAAGGAATTCCTGAGCTCAAAAAACTCCAGACCACCTACGGGCCAGGTGAAGGACACGCAGATCTGCCTGCTTCATCCTGTGGCTGTCTAGCCATTAGGTAAAATGTTACTCATCTGTTCAAAGGTAAAACAGTGACATAATGTGAGGTGCACTAAAGCCAGCCCTGGAGAGACTGGAGCGTAGTTGAAAACATCTACAAGTTTTTTGAAGTGCACCAGTGACATGTGGAAAGCTTTGTATGGGGAGAGAGGGAGTCTACTTGGAAAGTATCCTGATTCTGTTAATTGCTTGCTCATTATTCCACGAGCAAGCTTACACTTTATTTCCTGGTTTCAGATAAGGCACAGCTGGAAATCTGCCTGATGCTATTAGCTCTTTTGAAGTGATTGGGCAATACTTGCATGATTAGAAAGAAAAACCTACACAAAGAGATTTTTATTAAATACATTTTGCTCTTTGTGCAAACTGACATGAAATGTTGTTGCAGCCATTTCTTATGTATTTAATCAAATACACCAGTACCATATCTAGTGCTATCATTTTTCTGAATACATTAAATATACAAATAAAAAAACCTCATGGACACTACAGTCACAAGATTGCATTCAGCCTGGAAGTAGTGAATTGTCTCAGTGTTACATGAGGAACATAAGAGAGACCAAATCAGTTCAGACCATTTCTGACGAAGTCTTATGTCTGGCAAAGGCCAGCAGTGAATGTCCAAAACATGGCAAAATGTAATGACATTTCCTGAACTACTGTCCCAACATCCCATGGCCTTTGGTCAGGGGCTTTCCTAGACAGAAGTCTAGGAAAGCATTTTATCACCTTCGAAGGACTAGGACTTTTCCTTTAAATGTATATCAATTTTTATGCACTGTAGCTCTTTATGGGGAGAGAGCAATGTCATCACTAGCTCTCCATGTTACGCTCATGACTGTATGCCATGTCCCTCTCACCCTGCTATGTCTTTTCCAGGCTGAAGGGTCCTAGTCTGTTTTGTCACTTCTTGTGCCGAAAACATTTCTTACCTTGATATTCACTGTCATTCTCTAAAACGTCACAATTTTCACTGTACCCTTCTTGATATGGGAACACCATAACTTATAGTATTTAACAAGAAGGTGCAGCAAAGTTTTCTACACAGTCATAATGATAATTTCTGATTTATTTTCTGTTTCTTTCTTAATTATTCCTAAACGTGTATGTGTTTTGATTTCTGCTGATCATTATTTTGATGTTTTTGATTGGCCAGCACCTCTCAGTGTATATGTAGAGTTGGAATTGTTTTTTCCATACATGATTTACTTTACATTTATCTATGATGGATTTCATCTGCCCATCACTGAGTCTACTGGAGTTCCTCTGTTCTTTGAAAGCAACCATCTTTTTTGCTGCCATGAATAAGTTAGTATCATCAACACACTATGGTACTTCATTGTTCATCCACTTTTCTATATCATTTATGAATATGTTGAGACACCATCACAGTTGTTTATGACTCCCCATTTGACATCTCTGGCTCTGTGAAAACTGGTCAGTTTGCTTCATGTTTCTGTTTTCCAACCATGTGAAGACCTTCACCATCATCCTATGCCTAGGTTTGTTAAGACTGTTCGTCTTGTGATCTTGAGACACCTTTTGGCATTCCAAGTGGATGATATACAAATCTGATTTATTGCTATACTTGTTCATTCTTTCAGAAGACCTCTATAATTTGGAAGGTAATATTTCTATTTACAAGAGCTGTATTGAACCTTCCCAATGTATTTTATTCTGATGTTCACTAATTCTGTTATTTATTATGAACAACAGATCAGCTGTTTCATCCTTAATTTCCCTTTGAACTCTATGGCGAGTATCATCTGTTACTGAAAAATCATTGTTTTGTCAACTTACTCTATAACTTCTTCTACTAATATTTCAGCTTGAGATGCATCATTGATATTTTCCTTGCAAAGAAAAATTTTTCAGAATAGGCACTTAAATGGATCTCCATACTAAATCCATAGATTAAAAAAAAATCTCTTTGGCCTTATCTACTCTGCATACTCCTGCTACACTTTAATATTCTACTTTTTCTGTGGTCTTTTTGAAAGGCTTCTTGCTTCTTATATGTTTGAAAATTTGAAAATATTTGAATATTTATTGTCTGGCTTTAGGTCTTTTGAAAGATTCTTCAAGCTCGTGTTTGGCCTGCTAAAACCTGATAAAGATTATGATGCCTTCTGTCTTCCTCATTTGCGCATATCTTCACTATTTGAAAGCTGACTTCTCAATTTTAATACTTTCTCCTACGTTGATATTCATCCAGCTTTTTCTCAACTTTATAAAAATGTTTTAGAAGTGGTACGCATATGACCTGCATATTGTGTTTTTAAATAGTTTTGAGCCTACTGCAGTAATTTACTGTTTTGACTGCCCTTCACAATTTTTAACAACTTCCTTATTCTTTGTAATTCTTCGTTTCACAGTTTGTAGTACAAAACAGTAGTAGACTTTGTGATTCTGTTCCTGTATGGATGTCCAACCCAGGCGTCTTTTTGTCTGCTTGATTTACTTTTATGCAGAGCAGCCCTTCGACCATAATCTGTGAGCCACACCTTACTACTAGTCAGGACCTGGTTAGAAGTTTCTTCTTTTATTTCCTGACCAGGGCCTCCATAAAGCAGTCATTTAACATGCCTAAAAATTTGAACTTGATCTTATGTTCTAATGCAATATTTGCTGAATCCACGGTGCAGCTGGTCGTCCATATCTGTTGCAGTTATCGCTCTTGCAGCTTCCCTGAGCATGTCAAATGACGTTCCTAAATATTTAACATTCACTTTCACCGTGCTGATTGGGCAACGGTATACTTTAAATTCAATGTTATTTTCTAGGAAATGTAGACCTGAGGAACTGACAGGCCCGGCTCAATGGAAAAGATATGCTTATCTTCCAGTATCTTCAGTGTGTTGGGAGTTTACAGATGTGCTTTGAATTTGTATGACATAAGCATATGGCAGTTGTCTACAGTTGACTCTCTAAAAGATGAATTTTGAGGACATGTTGATTACTGGGTTTAATACTTTATTTGAAATTTGAAGAGTCCTTGCATACAAATAAATAACTTTATTGGAAAAGAAATGAGGTTATGTCTGCAAATGCTAAGTGGTGGACGTGTGAATCTAGTTTTCATGTTCAGGCTTGACTTTTGGTGACTTTCTAAATTAAACTTCACAATGATTCCATTTTAAATTATTCCTTAATAAAGGTTGTTACCTTGACAATCAGTTAGCTAAAAACCAAAATCCCCCAAACGTCACTTCTTTTAAAAATGGGATTGGTCTAAGCAGTCATTAGAGCTTGACATACTGGTTTCCTCTGCTTTCTGCACACAGTCAGCTCTAAAACTACACTGCATCAAACTAGGACAAAGTTTTCCATTAGAAGTAAGTTACATAGTGATGCACTTACTTTTAAACTGTTTGTAATTTTTGTTTATTATTGTATTTTTACCGGAATTCTCTTTTTGCTCTTGACCATGAGATTTCTTAAAAAGCCATTATCTAGATAATCTACAGGCATGACAAGTTCTGTAGTCATGGAGGATGTTGATTGTAGGTACACAATGTAGTACATTGAATTTGGCCTCTTCAAATAAGACCTCTGTAAAAGTCTCGTTTATACTGTTAACTGGCTAATAGCATCTAGTATTACCCGTCTGACACACTGCTTGTAGGTCATTGGCACACGACACCCGCTATAACATTTTAATATGGCAGAAAACTCAATAAGATCTTACTGGAAACATGGTACAATATCTTCAGTTTCAACACGACATTTGTTTCATTTTTAGCTCAGCTGTCCCTGCTGGCTCAAGCTCAGTTCTTTGGGTGGGACTGAGATAATTATCTTCTGTGCCAAAGACAAGACAGTTCATTCAAAATGATGCCTGGAGCTGCAATCAGCATTTGCAGGAAAACAGCAAACCAGGCTTTTTAACATGACACTAATCCTTCCCTAAACAATTACCAAGAGCTGACCTTCAACTTTTCCCTTTAACAAGTTTAGGTTTACAGTACATGGCTGGGTTTTCCAAAATGAGATTTGAATATCCCTCTGTTTCCAAAAAATAAATGTGTTATAGAAAATGTTGCAGAACGGCCGATTCAGTTTGGTTTACTGGAAGTAATAAATGCCTCATTTCACAGTACAACTAAGAATTGTTAAAAGCAATTCTATTTGATCTGCTGTTTGTGAAAGAAGCTGAAATTATAGTTTTGAAAACTGAAGACCTCTGTTCATCTACGATAAAGCTACAATAAAGATAGCTGTAGTGCAAAAATTAGTGCTTCATCATACCAACACTGCTCAAGTCTATTTTGTGAACGGGCAGTAAAAGAAAACAACAGGCAAAGGATAGATTTTTATTAGCATAATTCATCAAGGAATTATCCAGCATTGCAATTACCACATGCTTGTTCCTTTCTTATTTTAATCTCTAGCAAAGATCGATAAATGTTTCTTTTCTTCAGAAACTGTAACCCTAGAGAAAAATCTTGGTCATTTGTGTTTTAACTACCGGGAAAAAGGACTTACCCAGGATTGTTACAGGATATTTTATCCTAAGCATAGTCCAGTGTGTTGCCCTGCTGTGGCAATGTTTCTCAGTCATTACTACCCCACCAGCATCAGTACTTACTGATCTACTGTGGGCAACTTGCCCTTCTTGTCAGGTCCAGTCTGACATTTTAATGTGGGGTGACACTGGGGCAGTAGGTTTTCTGTGAGCTGTGGACTGAAAAATGCTAAACTATTGTTATCTGTAGAAACACCTTCCACATTGGGCATCGTGCATATACTTTCCCACCGCCTGCTAGCACCGTCTAAGCTGTAGTAGGGCAAGCAGAAAATAGAAATTGCCTCCAGCAATCCGACAAACAAGTCTCTTTCAGCCTTCCGAAAGATGACCTATCCACTGCCCACAACAGACTGAAATAACTAGTGCAGGATGGAAGCTGGTCATGAATATGTGTACATGGGACAAGTGTGAGTGAAGAGAAGTAGTTGGATGAGGGCAGACAGCTTTGAGTAGAGGGAAGAGGTTTTATTGACTGATCATTCCCACTAACTGCACAAGGTGTGCCAAAACCTCTTCCATCGCTGACCTCCTCGGAGATGTCTGGCCTAGCCAGCTAAAGAGGGTATGGGACTGTGCACCAATACATGACGGCCTACAGGGGTCAGCTGTTAGCAGAGCCCCAAGCACGGCTGTGGCCAGTGCCAGCACCCAGCGTGCAGTGGTGACAGCTCCCAACTGCCATTGGGATGAGGCAGCTGGTTTTGCGGAGGAGGGCTGCTGAGTGTGTGAGCACAAGAGGTGGGCTCTGAGCTTCACTTGCCCTCAGGACCACAGAATGGCCCTGGCCCATTTTATTAAGGAAGAAATCTGCAAAATGGTAACACTGATTATTGTTTCTATGATTTATACCTATGTCCACTAGAAATCAAGTTGAGACAACTAACTTTTCCTGGAGGCCATTGTAACAGTCTTCACATGGTTGTTAGCTTCAGTCAATACTATGTTTTGCTAGATTTAAACCAGTTTAATTAGATATGTATAGTTCTGTAGCCCATTGCCATTTCTGAGCTATCCAATTTCTCTTCAGGTTCACTATTTTATACAGTTGACATCATTGTGTGATAATAATTACTGGATGCATCCCCAAAATTAGCTTAGTACAGTCATCAAGATATTGCAAGTGGATGTATTTTCTACACTACAATAGCAGAAATTGGTACATAATTAGTCCTTTGTATAGCACAGTAGCAAGGAAGGAAATGATAGTAAGAAGTAGAAATGTACAAGTGGGTTTGGTGATTAATGTCTTGGGAAAAATAGCTGAAGGACAAAAAAAAAAGAAAAATATTCAATGAGACAAGAGGCATGCCTGCAGAGCAGAGTAAGCTCCTTTACCTAGTGTCTGACTGCAAGGGTGTGAGGAAGCTTTGGTTCAGCATCTCTGTAGGCACAGTTCATACTGACTGAAATGCTCATCTTGATAGCTCAAGTTCAGCATCACTCTAATATGGCTACATATCCTCTGAAGCAGGACAGGTTTGAGCAGAGGAGCTTTTGTCAGTATCCACTTGTCCTCCCTGATCTGTGTAAAAGCAGGAGGATCAGAAACATGCTACAATTAGAGTTGCTTAAGCGGTATATAAATGTCTCAGCTTGGAGCATTTTGCTAAACTGTATTAAAAGAGTAAAAGTTGTCCTAGTAAAATAGTGGGCTTAGGCACAGTGATTTGAGTGTGTACCTGCAGATACTCCCTGAAGATGTAATTCAACTTTCATTTGTTGCACATTCAATGTATCTCTCATTTTGTTCATGTAATGATTGATTTTGTGCTAGCCTGGAAATCATACTAAACTGAAAACAATTATTTTGCTTTTTCTAAAATGTTAAAATCTTTCACAAAATAGAAGAAGATCCAGTTCCAGAGTTGTGCTGGGTGTTGAACAAAGGAACTGAGAGAATGCTATCCATTTCTTTATAGCAGAAGAATCAACTGATTTATTTGAAAAAGGGATATGTTTACATCCTCCTCAAAGATAACAAAAGCCAAACAGGAATCTATGAAAAGCTTTGCTTTGTATTTTCCTTTATTGAGAAAGTGCCTACTGCTTGCAAAAAAAAAAAAAAAGAGAGCAACAACTTTCTTCATGCATTAGATAGGTAACATTACTAGAGATGAAACAACGGGATGGAAACAGTGGTTTCCCTGATGGTGGGGCCTACTCAAAGACACGTAGAATGTTAAGGGAAGAAGCAAGCACTTTCTCTGCAAGTTAAAGGTTAAAGAACAAAGTTTAACATCACTAGTGAATATGTATCCCAAGGAACTTATTTTCAAGCAGCTGGGAAGGAGGATTGCCTGGCTTATGCCACATCCAGTTGTTCACCTTCTTCATAGCGTAAAAAGGACACAGCACTAAGAACAGCTGTTTAATTTGTCATAACTCCTCAAACAGGAGGCTGCCATGGAAGCCACCGAGGCGAAGGGCTCCGG